>NW_007579920.1:0-23891 GCF_000690725.1 Stegastes partitus
AAAAAAAGTCTTACATTTGTCCTGAAAACCTGTAAACACACGTAGGCTCCAACCTCACAGAGCTGCTAGAATGGACCTTGTGTTGTAAGCAACAGCATACATAGGCTGCACAAAACAATGAGTTTAATTCATTAATTCAAGAAGTTGTTGTGAAACTGCTAAATTATAAAGTCTTGTTAAGGCTGATTTTTGTATATAAAAGTGTTAGTTTCAGCTACAAAATGTTGCAACAAGCGTCCTTTAGTTTGACGTTTTACTCCAGCATCCCACTTTTTCCACGTCTCTGCTTTCAGGTGTGAGAGCACAGTGCAGCTCCAGCGGCTTCCCAACACCGACAGCTTCTGCCTGATCCTGCCTCCCAACCTGAAGTCAGCCATCGCCGCCGTGACATACATGGCCGAGCAGCTGAAGAAGCAGGACACGGACGACACAGTGAGTCAAGCAGCTTGTTATTCTGCAAGCTCCCGAGCACAGGGTGTTCCAAACATGCCCCGGCGATATCCACGTGTCATTGCATACATACAGTACACTGCTGACTCAGTGCTTACAGTAAGTGCTTTGTGTGTGTGTTGACTCCAGATGACAGAAGACTGGCAGTACATCGCCCTGGTGGTGGACCGTCTCTTCTTGTGGTTGTTTGTCATCATCACCACCCTGGGAACCCTGGCCATGTTCTTGGACGCCAGCTTCAATTACACACCCGACAACCCTTTCCCATAGCGGACAGCTTGTACACACACACACGCAGCTCGTCACATTGTGTCACTTTATGTCTCCTCGGTGCTTTCTAAGCTCACCTGATCTGACTTTCCACGAACAACTATTCCATACGTCGGTGGTCGGCCTCTGAAATGTTTTGTAATGTCACATTTGTATAAAGAGTTGAAGCACGCCCACAGGCCCGACACTCACAGAATCCATGTGTGTAGATTTAGAGGATGCTCCGGGGGGGTTTTGCATTATTTTGATCTAAATAATCAATCTAACACATTGTGATCGCCATTGTTTGAGTCTAAAAACTTGAAATACATGTTTCTTGAAAGTGGCTTTTTGTTGTATTTACTGTGCAGACTCTGTGCTGCCCTCTGACACAGAGCGGCGGTCGCACTTAGTGGTTGTAATGCTTAAGAAGAGGCAGCAGAGGGCAGTGATATAATATTAAGTTACAAGATGAGATCCCTGCAGCTGCAAAGAGTTTTTAAGGGCGGCAGCATCCCATCACATGTAAGGAGAATTGAATAAAAACCCCAAACACTCTGAAAGCTCATAAAACATTAATTACTGTTAGATATTCTTGCAGAGATAAATACAACAGATATCTTTAGGATTGCTGCTGACCAAACAGTTAAGTCATAAGTGCATTTGGGTTTATGTTACTCAGGTTTAAAAACAGATCCTTGCATCTCCCAAATGTGATTTTGTCAAAACAAGATTATTACTTTTCCGCATGTGGGGCAGCTGTGGCTCAGGTGGCCCATTTTCCACTCATGTCAGGGTTTGATCTCCAGCTTTGCCCAAAGGACAAGACACTGAGCTCCAAGTTGCTCCCAACGAGCAGGTGAGCACCTCGAGTGAGTGTTTGTGAATGGAAGTTAAAGCACCTTGTAGAACTTCAGGTTAAATGGTGATATTTAAGTGCATTCACAGGTCAGATTTGAATTAAGTTGAAGGAAATGCAACACAAATGGAAAGATCAGTGGCAACCGAACAATGAAGAAGGAAACACAAAGGTTAACTGTAATGACTTCAACTTTTACTTGCCATTTTTGAAGCAACGTTTAATGATCTTGCTGGGTCACTTCATGAGCTGCACTATCATTCAAGCAGGTGATGGCAGAAAACATCCATAACTTTTTCTATTACACATATCTGTTAATAAATCAGGTATCTTTGGATTAGGTGAAGGTTCAATTAGCATAAATCTTAATGTGTGCCTCATTTTGTGTTTTTGCAGCTGTTGGAGGTGATACATTTAAAGTCCAAGCAAAGTGCAAACTGTTTGATTATCAGAGGTGATGAGTTATTTATATCATTTACAGACATACTCCACTGAAAATCAAGTTTATAGCATCTTGAAATGTCCATATCAACACATACGGATGAAAAAAGTGATCAAAACAGACTTCTGGTTCCATCATGTATGGTTGAATTATAACATTTTTTTTAACTTGCCATTGTGTGACATAGAGCAGCTTTACAGTGTGTTGAGCAGAGCTGTAGGTGAGCTGGTGTGCTTGAGCTGCAGAGAATGGTGGAGGGGAGGATGAAGAGAGAGAGAGGCAGGACCTTCATAGATCTGCACAATATTAAGTAAGGAACAATGTAGAGTTTCATCTAAGCAATTTTAAGACAGGAAGCTTTTACTACTTCTAAATATGTAACTTTGATTCACAGAGATGTGGTTTTAGGGGTTTAATCAATGAACAGAGAGGGACGCTGGCTTTTATTAAAGTTGCTAAACATGACTTATAAATCAATTCATTTCCATTACACATAAAGGTTATAAATGCTTTACTGTAAGTAGAAACATAGAAATGATAAGAAAACAGATTGAAAGAGAGATTCAAAATATTGTGATCCACTTAGATAAGATTCATCTCTGCAGCCAGCTGATCGGTTGCAGTGAGGCAATCTACTGAAGCTGAGAGGCTAAAACCACAAATACCTGTGACTTTGTTTGCAAAATCAGTAACAGTGAGTTGTACTTTTTCAATACTCTTGGCTTTTTTACCCACATTAAAATATGGCAAACTGTTACAATCCATCCATCCATCCATTATCTATACACCACTTAATCTTTACAAGGGTCGTGGGGGGGCTGGAGTCTATCCCAGCCGACTTAAAGGCAGGGGACACCCTGGACAGGTCACCAGTCTATCACAGGGCTACACTTAGAGACAGACAACCAAGCACACTCACATTCACACCTACGGACAATTTAGAATCACCAATTAATCTCAGCATGTTTTTGGACCTTATGGGAGGAAGCCAGAGAACCTGGAGAGAACCCACGCTGCACGGGGAGAACATGCAAACTCCACGCAGAAAGATCCCGGGTGTCCTCACCAGGATGCGAACCAGCGACCTTCTTACCGCGAGGCAACTATGCCCCGCCTTGCAGCTCCTGTTATGATCCAACCAAGCTCTTTATAAGCACACATGAGCATCATTACTGAATAACATTTGTGTCAGTTTAAAGGTAGAACAGGGCTAACACATGATCAAACAGAACCATGTTTTAGCTCGGGTGAACACAGGAGTGGGGCTTGAGTAGTGGGAAGGGGTGGGACAGCCTTCTGTAAAATCTGATTGGTCATGAGTTAGCAGTACTTAGCAGTAGCTTGTTAAGTTGTACGATGAAAAAAAAAAAGTACCAAAACAACTTCAAGAGATGCTCAGCAACTACAGAGCGATACAAAATGATCACAGCATCAAAATTACCAAATTTTGTTCTGCGAAATAAGTAGGAAGATGCAAAATGAGACATAAAACTAAAAAACAATGAGCACAAAGAGCTCAGGAGTGACTGTGGAAATGTATAGTGGGCACAAGAAGCTCAAGAAACAGGCCTTTACATTTCTAATGAACACATTTTCACCCGTTTCTTTCACCCTAATTTGCCCCTCTTCTTCTCTGACTCTCTCCACATCTGATTATCTTACATTCCACAGTTCCACTGTAGCCACTTTCATGCTCGCTGATGTGCAGCGCGAAGCCACTGACTGTGTGATTGTGTCCATTGTGCCCAAACTGTGCAAATATGTTTCTTCCCTGTATGTAGCACTTGCCAAGCTCTTAGGAGAAGAGAGCCTCTTTCTGTCACGTCGCCTCAGAGGCCAGACGAGAAGAATGAGTCCACAAGACCAGGAACGCAATCTATAATTGGTCTTCTCCTGCTGCTGCACAAAAAGCCAAGTGTTGTTGCATAAGAAGAATGAAGGTGGAGACAACAGGGGACACGGAGGAGACGGGCGCCATCCCCCTCGTTTGCGGAGCTTTTCAGGGAAAAGCTGCGGCGGGCCCAGTGTGTTTTATTGCTAATGCCTCAGTGACTTCCAAGGGCACTCAAAGGACTTCAATCATTGGATTTGCGCTGCACTTGCTCACTTCAGACCCAGAGGAGGCCTCAGAGGCGGGGAGGGAGAGCCCCTGAGAGAATGTTGTTAGTGCCCTTCTTTGGGCTGATTTAGCTGTTTTTCTTGTTCACCTCCTATTGAGTGTTGAGCAACGGCTAAACCAGCAAGACGAATGTGTGTTTAGAAAAAAAAAAAGGAGCGAGAGCAGAGAAGGGGGGGAAGGAGCAATGTTCCTTCTGTGTTCCTTGAAACCTGTGTGGAAAAGCAGCCGAGAGGACATCATATAAATCAGGTTACCAGTAGCAACAGCACTGGTAGCGCCTTAGATTGGCCCCTGATCTGCTCCCTGCTCATCTTCCACTCCTCAAACAGCGCTTTCTGTTCACCTTTCTTACCTTCAGATGTTTTCTTCAGTTCATCTTTTAACCCTCCTCATCATCAACCTCTATATCAAAGAGGAACAAATTCCTTAAGCTACGGAGCCCTTTCTTCCCGAGCAACAATGGGGCGCTTGTTGGCCTCGGCCTCAAAGACTCGAGGCCTGTTACCCAAGCATGCATACAGCAAAAGAGCAAAGAGTTATGGTGAGAGGAGAGAGGTTCGAAAGTGGACGGAAAGGGCAAGAACGTGAGAAAGTCAGAAGGAGACGGTGGAAGAGCAGGGCTTTGAGCGCAATCCTGCAAAGCTTCATTACATGTGAAATAGGTAATCCAGCCAGTAGGTGAGCACATTCCCATTAACCTGGCAGTGGGGAGAACTTCCTCCAGGCTTATTACTTCCTCTCCCTTTGCTGTTTGGACTATTGTTTAGCAGCAGTGTGAAGTCACACACACTGCAGCGCCAAGCCTGACCTCTGACATGGACAATGCTCGCTATTGTTTGTTCGTTTTTGCTTATTCAGAGCACGAGGTCGCTACAACTGGCGTGGTAATAGTAGAGCAAACGCATTGTGAAGTATTATGGAGTAATCCCTGGTAGATGGTCAGAGGTTGTTTTTTTTTTGTCTGCAACTGAAATTCAATTCTCTAGTCTGCGCTGAATTAAATAAAAATATGTTATGTTTCCCACTGACTTCATTAAATCCTTACATCTCGTCACTGACAGCGGTTTCCAGGTTGTCCGTCCATCCCAGTGTTCATCTGTCTCGAGAGAATTTCTTCAAATTTGGCACAAGTGCTCACTTAGACTCAAGTATAAAGGGATGAGGTTTTGGAGGTCAGAGGTCTAATGTCACTGTGACCGCTCAAAATACGCTGGTCGTCGAGTCGTGTGCTAATTATGACAAAATTTGACACAACTGTCTCATAAGACTTCATGATGACACTGTACACAAATCAGCCACAGCATTAAAACTGGCTGTCCAATGTTGTGTAGATCCCCCTCGTGCCAGCTCTGAGTTGTTGTCATAGGACTTTTGGGGTATCCTGTGGTGTCTGGCATTGGGATCCTTTGCATCTTGAGGGTTGTGGGGTAGTTCTTGCTCCACCACGTTCGCTCAGATTGGAACCCAGTGTGCTCTTGGTTGTGTTCCTCAAACCGTTCTTTAGTTGTTTTTGTGGTACAGCAGGGCACATTGTCCTGCTGATGGAGGTCGCTGCTGTCAAGGAGTGCCTTGAAATGCTATAGGGGGGTATTCTTAGTCTGCAACAATATTTAGGTAGGTGTCAAAGTAACATCCACATAAAAGGCCAGGAGCCAAGGCTACTCACACTATTCTGACTTTATCGACACATTCAAGAGCTTGTCATCAGCACATATCATAGATGCATTATCATCCATTCTGATCACTGATAAACAGAAAAAACAAACTCTGCTAACATGGACGACCCCTTGTGGATGTGTGAATATGTGCTTGTACCACACAAAATCCATTTTCAGCTTAAGGTCATGTGCTAACTATGACAAAATTTCACACAAGCATCTAATATAATGAAATGATGACCTGTTACAGGTTTGCAAATTTTGCACGCATTGGACAAAATGGAGTTTTGTATTGTGGTAAATGCAGCAACAGGGGGAATTTTCACCCAAACCATGCTCCTTTTGTGAACCTAACCAATTAGTTTTGGTGCCTAAACTCCACCAAACACTGACTGAAAAACAGCAAAAAGCAAACGTCAAAATAAGACTTTAATCAAGAATTAATCCTATAATTATACCACAATATGGTCGTCAAATCAAATCTCCAGAATGATTGTCCATGAACTTTCATTCTGTTCAGTTAGCTTTGGTTTAAGAAAAAAAAGCGTAGTTTGGGTTAAAATATGACCCTTTCACATCATGTTTGAAGCTTCTCCTCCATCTTCAGGGTTACCATGGTGACCCAGACTCCCACCAGATACACTATATAACTGGTTAGCGGAAAAGGAGCAAAAAAGATGTGTTAATTTGTGATTAAATACATACCTGAGAGTGCAGTATAGTTTTTTTAGGAGACAGGGCTGCCACATAAGGCATGTTTATTGACTTTCCTCGAGTTTTGTTGACTTATTTTACTGTATTGTGTCCCAATAATTTCATTAACATCCATCATTTATTTCCAAATTATCATTTTTTAAATGCTGTTGATGAAGCTTACTGAAGAGAACTTGCTTTTAGTTATTACAGCATGAAATCATCTGGATATAACAGAAAAAGGCTTTTAATAATAAAAATTCTAATCATCTCAGTTTACAGGAATGGCAGGTAGGTTCATACATCCTGTTGACTTTTTGTTTCTTTCTGTAAAAAAGGTGCAAATGCAACTGAATACTATAGATCCACCACTTCTGTACATATTTTATATACAGTTGGCTCGATGGAAGCTTACGTTACCTGAGTTTTATCCACTCTGTGCACATCTTCCTACTGTCTACTCTCCTCAACCTCCTACTTTGACTCATTCTACTGTCATTCAGCAGTGTACAGTTCCTCTGTAGCACCATCACACAGGTCATTAATCTGCTCGGGGACCAGCAGCAACACGTGATTGTTGATCTGTGCTATAAAGGGACAGCTGTGGGTTTCGTCTGCTTTGTTCCGAGGTATGAAGGGACTTGAGTTATGGCATCAAACTGTGTCAGTGTTCACACTTTAATGGACACATGCACACACAGATCGTGGCATACTTGAGTAGAAAAAAGGGAAAATGACACAAAAGTAGTCTGAAATGGAGGGAAACTGTCAGAACTTATACTTTTAAGCACTTGATTCTGTTACTATAAGAGGAAATACATGTTTTAATCTTCAACCGTCTTAGAAAACTGATACAATCACATATTTTTAGCATCTAATTTACTAGACATTTGCCAGAGTATCAGAGGAAAACTAGTGAGAATGCACTTTTAAGTTCACTTTGGCTGGTTTGTCCACTCAGCATGAGAGCTCCAGAGAGCAAAAAAAAAAAGTGTCAAGTGGAAAGACAACCTGTTGCTTTGCTGGAAGCAGAGAGAGCTTTTCCCAGCAGCGCACAGACAAGTGCGACTCCATGCATCAGCAGGCGTGATAATTACACACCCACTTCACACCATCACCCACATCTTGGATGCCCATCCCTGCGTAAAGACCCCCGGCACACTGCGTCTCTGCAGCGCCACGGATCCTACCTGCAACTTCTGCATCATTTAGTGACTCTTAAAACGGGATTTGAGGAGTTTTACGCATTGAATACGCGCACAGGATCCTCGTTTTTATAAAAGTTTATCCAGAGTAGGTTTTTTTTTTTTCTATCAGGATGGCCAACTCCGGGATCCAGCTGCTGGGGTTTTTCCTGTCGTTAATTGGCATCGTCGGGCTCATCATCGGGACTATTCTGCCGCAGTGGAAGATGTCTGCGTACATCGGGGACAACATCATCACAGCGGTGGCCATGTACCAGGGACTGTGGATGTCCTGCGCCTTCCAAAGCACCGGACAGCTCCAGTGTAAAATCTACGACTCCATTCTGCAGCTCGACAGTAAGTGGTGCAGGGGAGGCTTTCCAGGAAGGTTTTTTCAATGCAGTCTGTCAGTATGAAGGAGTTTTGATATCACAACTACAGAAAAATGAGGTGAACATTTAATGGAACATTAACATTTTTCTTGTCTCATCTGAAGTGCTGTCAGTCCTCACACAGTGTCTTATTCATGGATCCACCTGGACGCACACCTGCTCCTGCATCCTGAATGGAGCACACTGTTATCACTCAGTAGGTTTGTTTAGAAAAAAAAAAAAAAAAGACAAAGTCGTCTTCCAGCTGCCAGAAACTGTCCCATCCAAAAAACAAATAAATTCCATCATTAAAGTACAGTGTCTCACTAATTTTAACAACGCATAAACATTGTTTGAATATAAATAATCAAGATAAATCGTGGTGGAAAAAATACATTTGATTTTATTATATTAAAAAAAACTCTTGTAAAACTTATAATTCAGCTTAAAATATTTTTAAAATGTACTGTAAATAGTGCATCATTTTAAATGTGATGAAAGTTTTTACATGTAATTTTACATTTTTTTAAAAAAAATATTGATTTAAAAAAAAAAAGGAAGTATGTCCATCCTTTAAAATAATTAATTTAACTTTGGAAAAAAATGGAAAAACACCATTATTATTCATATACTTATAATTATAATCACATAAAGAGTTCTTTTTAAATAGTATCATGTATAATGTGAGTTTTTACACTTAACTTTGCATTAAAATCTTCTCTATTTCATAGACGTTATTTTCTGTTATTTTACTTGAGACGTGCAAAATCAACCTGCTTTTGTAATTTTGTTGATATTTTTCTGAGTTTCAAAAATGTGGAAAAAGTCTGAAAAATTTGAGGAAAATTATTTTATTTTATGTTTTTTTTCTTTACAGTGTACATCCTGTTTTTAATCATGCAGTCAGTCTATCACTATAGTGGTGTCTCCTTCATAAGGCCTCCTTTTATAAAGACATCTACAAATTTCCAAGAGTCTGCGAAGAAACCAAACCTCAGTTTGAAGGAAACCCCTCCCACCATCCTGCCACCTTCAGCGCTGCATTACACTCACATGCAGCAGATGACACATTGTCCAAGCATCAGTGCTGAAGCGGGTGGTGACAGAAAGTTTAGTTTCATTTGACACAAGCTGCTGAGTCACACCTTTTTGTCGACCCAGGAACAAACTGTACCTCTTTCTCAGTAGATATTCCATAAAATGATGCAAAACAAACCCTGCAAGCGCGTGTAGCGGTGACCATTGTAACCCATCGCAAACCAATGATTTATGATTAAAAACTACAAATTTGCCTCCTCAGGTGTTTTGTTCAGTAGAAAACATGTTCTTGCAGTTTCATGCATTGTGTTTGCAGCGTATAATAATGCTGAGCTGGAGCACTAAGCACAGAAAGGAGGCAAACTGACCCAAGATTCACAAAGGCCTATAATTAAATGGTGCAGATTCCTTAAAATGTTTTACCGCATTCAAACAAACAGATTTTTCCACCGGGCCCTAATGGACTGTGTGGTACATCTGTATCAGACTGTCCTGTATGCAACTTACACTCTCCATGTATTGGAAGCTATAAATCACACTTTGGAGCGTAATCATGCAACCAAACAGTTTTCTCAGCTCTTCGTCCCTTCAGTGGATTTCCACGACAGAACCAGATGTGCCACATTTATCAAACTGCAAAGCTACCGGACCCCGCTCGGCAGCAATAACGAGAGCAACGGCGAGTCCGGATACTGTGCATCCTGCTCTGCAATGACTGTATAATCCACCCTATTGTTTCCCATTTCTCACTGTTTTATATCCTCCGCATCCCCCTCCGTCCCTCTCCCTCCCCTCACTGCCGGAGGTTTTTTTTTGTTTGTTTGGGCAGGGCAGGGATGGCCTAGACTGGCACAGACTGGTTCTAGGTGGACACGGAGGGGGCGAGACAAAGAGGGGGTGATAGGTTTATAGGGTGAGGAGGGGGGTTGCTGACAGATGCGGGCCTCCACAGAGAGAAAATGTTTCTCCTCTCTGTTTGAGTGCGCTCACATGTATCCCATGGTTCCTCTTCCAGGAAAAGCTCACATTAAAGTGTCCTGGCAGGCTAATGTGAGCGTAATTCACAACCTCTGGACACACACATAAAGCCCCCTCTGATAGGTTGGAGCCTGTTTATTAGTCTTTCTCTATCTTTTACTAGTTTGGGCTTTAAGATTTGCACTTTGCAAAAATGGATAATTTGACATCAACTGTATTTTTTAACCTTTTGGACCTGCACTCCCACATTCCACCAAACAGAAGGCCGTTTGTTTAGGATCTTCCTGTACTCTTCTCAGCTACTTAATCATTCTTTTGTTTCCTTCCCAGGCTCTCTCCAGGCCACTCGCGCCTTGATGATAGTTGGAATCATCGTGTCCATCGCGGGTCTGGGCGTGGCCTGCATGGGGATGAAGTGCACCACCTGCGCAGGAAGCGACAAACTGCGCAAGTCTCGCATCGCCATGACGGGAGGCATCATCCTGCTAGTGGGAGGTGAAGACACAAAACTTCACCAACAGTGTACAACTTATACACAAATTGTTGTTATCAGGTGTAAATGTGCATTCCTATAATGTTAGTCTTTCATGCTAAAATCTCTCAAAAGGCTGGCCTTAGATATGGTAACTAAGTTCTGAATACAACTCACTGGTGCTCCTATGTTTGATTATATTTTATCATAAGACTGATTTAGCTTTGTTTCCCCCGTCTAATAGGAGTTCCTCTCTTTTCATTTACAATAACAGATTTTAAAAACAGAAGCAAAAAAAAAAATACAGTTTTGTAATGACTCATAATGACTCATAATAACATAGTAGTAATCTCGCATTAACATAGTAATAACACATTAATAACACTACACATTCATTATTTTTCAAACAAAATATACCATAAACAAGTCTTACAACATCTCATATTTAAAGTGGATTTCATTTCAATAAGTTTCTGCATTAAAGGGGCCTAAAGTATAACCCAGAATACAATTAAAATAAAGTGCACCTTCTAAAAGTTTTTCACGGAAATGCAAGAACTTTAAAAGACTTTAACAACACTTAAAATGTAGAAACACTGATAACTTTTAAACATGGTGTATTTAAGCTTCTTTAAGCCAAGGGCCAACCATATGTTTTTTGTTTGTTTGTTTGTTTTTAGGTTTGATATCGATACTGATTATCAGTAACCAAGGAGATTGTTTATCGATATTTGGAACCGATGTACATTAGCAGGAAAAAATTAAATCTTTGCATTAAAATATACAATGAGACGAACTCCAACACAAACCTTTATCAAAATGCTTTTGCTTACTTAAGTTTGACATTTGCACATAAAAGATTGCAGATGAAAGAGCACTTTTTTGACATTTTAATCTTCACTGTTGATTGGCTCTTACTAGTGACGCAGAACCAATCAGACAGGGCTGTGGATGTGACGTTGTTTGAGACCACAGAGTTGTAACTAAAAAGAGAGAGAGAGGCAGTGGCGTAAGAGCCACATTTAAATGACCTCATGTGATCAGAAATTGGTTAAAATTCAACAACACAATCACTGGAACAATACTGATCATCAGATCCAAGCTAAATTCAATCAGTGTTAATATGTTGACGTTAAACCAAATCAGAGTCTTTCCAATGTTCCTCACATTTAAATGGCAACCATATAATATGACAAAAGGTCCTATGTTCCCAAAGCCTTGTGTTCCCTCGTTCTGCACATGTTTTCTCCCATCATCCTGTACTCTCAAAGTTGTATGTTTTCCAGGTCTATAGTACATAACAGAACCACGAAAACATCTTCTACAGCTCTGTATTGGCTTAATACACCAAAAAGAAAAGAAAAAGGAAAAAAAGGGAAAGAAACAACCAAGATAACATGATGAAAGTTGTTTACTTCACAGTCACAGTTTAATGTGTGCTAACAGAATGGACCCTGGAAACATTCATGCACTACAAGCACAGCTTTTACCATATTCACTCGCTTAGTTCATCATTTTAGCGTGCTGAACTTTTCTCCAAAGCATGAAATACAAACTACAGCTAATGGAAATGCCACTAACATTTAAATCAAAGGAATTCTGATAATGCTAGTGTATCGAAAATGAAGGCATGACAGTTGTTATCACATTTCATCCCCTTTGGCGGGACGTTTTTATCAAATTTAATGTCTATCAGCATATGATAAGAAAAGTCACTCAGAAACTAATTGTGAGCCTCATGGTAGCACTAGAAAATCCAGGGATTCACTAAATTCAACCTGGAGCCGTTCATGTCTTTACAAAATGTATGACAATCCATCCAGTCCAAAAAGATAACTCATGCAAAAACTACAAAGACAAATGTAGGATCAATAGACTAAAGCAGCCACAGTATAGGCCATGACCTGTGGCGATCCGCTGAACAATACAACCGAGTTATGTAATTTCATCAGCTGCTTAGATCTCCTGCACATCATACAGTAGGTAGGAGGAGGTTTGACCCCCCCAAGTCTAAAAAAGGTTTCCTCCCACACATCTGCTCCGTCCCTCCAGAGGTCATTAGACTGAAAGAGACCAGAGCTTCTGGCTCCGACTCTAACATCTGAGGTCTGACAGGCTCCGAAGAGAGCAGAAACACTAAAAGCTAATTGTGCGGGAGTCAATAGATGGATGCTTAGCGAGTGGAAAGGGGATAAAAGCATGTCTGCTCTCTCTCTCACACGTTTTGATGATGTGCTGATGGACTGATTGATCTTTCCTGGTTGACTTTGTCTCTTCTCAGGGCTGTGCGCCATCGTAGCCTGCTCCTGGTTCGCTCACAACGTCATCCGGGCTTTCTATAATCCCTACACTCCTGTCAACACCAAGTAAGTCGCTGAAAATCACCTAGTTCTGTACTGACTGTTTAAAGAGCCCATAGTGTGAGTTTTGTATTTTCCCCTCTCCTTCAGGGTGTTTTAATCGCTGCTTTTTGTGCATGTGGAAAGCTCATTTGAAGTTCAGGGTTTTGAGAAACAGAGAGCTTCAGCAAAACACAGTATTAGATACATGAGAAACCTATATATGTGCATAATAAAGGCTCTTTAAGTGATTTTATGTGAATAAGCTGTATTATAAAACTTACCAAAATAAAGATTTGATTCAGATTTGCAGTCATGATAGAGTTAGATGAGAACTATGGATGTCGTTCTTATAGTTGTCTGTTCAATGGATGAAGCTGGAGCCAGGAGATGGTTACCTTAGCTTTAAAACTGGAAATACTGGGTTCTCCAGAGGCTCACTTTTTCTCTCTAAAGTTGACAAATTTAAACTTAAGTTAAAGCTATAGTTAGGGTTTGCTTTGTGCAAAAACCCAAATGTAAAATAACGCAAAAGAGGTCGCATGAGGACAAATCTGGTTAGTGGTTAAACCAATATACCTGATTACATGAGGGCTTTTAATATAACATGTACTATGATTGTCTAATACATTTGTCTGATATTAATTTCTTTTTCCTAGTGTATTAACATCATTGTTGTGAATTCTTTTGGTAATGATAATCATGTAGAGAAAATTTAACAGTCTGACAGCGCTGCTTAATATCTCTATTTTGTGTAGTTATGGAAATATCAAACATTTTTACTCCATTATGTCATGTAGCTATAGTAAGTCTTTACGAGTTAACACTTTACATAAATGTCAAAAAGTAGATAAAGTTAGCTCAACCACAAATTCATCAATTGTGCTTACACACTAATGAATAGTCATGATGACACACATGCCATCACATTACACACTGAAAGAGAGCATTCTGGATAAACTTGGATTTTTGCTGTAATACTTAAGTCAATTTTCCAATCAGTCTAACTGCATGAACATGGTTATAAATGACCTGTCAACACCATAGCTTCTCAGTTTTTTTGTAGCAGTGGGCTGTGTGTTTTTGTAGGTGTTGATCATAGCTCCTAATGGGACAGAAGTACCAGAAGAACTGAAACAAAAATCAGATTGTGAGACTTTATAATAATGGAAAAGGATCCAGGAAGATCAGTTACCATCTAGAAATCAGCTGAAGTACAGTTACAGGTAATCAGTAGGTACAGAATGAGCCACAGCAGAACTGCGCTGACCACCATCCTCAAATGACGCAACAGACATCGCCTTACTTGCTCTGAAAAACAGACAAGCAATTGCATTCAAATCATCTGTGTTGTATACTGTAAGATAAAAATAAAAATACTTTTAATTCAAACCAGGTTTGAGTTCGGAGCCGCCATCTTCATCGCGTGGGGCGGCTCTCTCCTAGACGTCCTGGGCGGCGCCATGTTAGCCGCCTCCTGTCCGAGGAAGAAGCAGGTGTCCAAGTACCCGTCCATGGCCGGCTCCCGCTCTGGCCCTCCCAGCAGCACTAAAGAATACGTCTGAGCCCGACGCCTGAGACTCCAAGAGAAGCTGAGGAAGAAAGTTCCCCCTTTTGTTGCAGCGTCAGCGAGGAGTAAAAACCGAAGATGTAGACAGAGGCAAGGAGAACTGGACTTTCTTTACTTTTTGGTCCAGGCAGGCCTTTGAAGACCCCCCTGATTATCATGCAGCACTCTCAATTGTTTCACGAGGGATGTCTCTCACCCCGTCCACACATTCCACAGTTGTTTACAAGTGGCCTTCACGAATACATTATAATTGGATCCCCTGACTTAATAGACAACCCTCAGGGTGTAACCTCTTGAATTGTAGCCTAAATGGTGGATTAAAGCCAACACTTGCACCCCCGTGTTAGAACCAGCGTTTATTAGCGTTTGCCATGTAATTGAAAGTAATCAATTGCAGTTTGGTGCTCATGCTGCAGCTCAGCCAGACCGACACGGGGTGACAATATGTGTTTAATATTAAGTGTTGGTTCTAAAATAGATGTTGCGATGAGCAGGGTGTGACTTCACACAAGGGGCTCAGTGTGTAGGGTGAGCGTCTCACACAGGCCTTTTACTACAGCACTCACCCACAGGCGCTGCAGCTCTTCATACCAGACTGTTACAAACCCTGCTCGGATATGAAATATTTGATCACTCAGTCATTATCCCTCCATTAGCTTCCATATCAGCTATTGTCACATTAAACCTGCCTCTATTTATTTTGCCAAGCGTAGGTTTTTTTTCCCGCTCCTGTGTAGAGTCGCATTATCGGTAGTCTGCTGAGGCCCTTTTGTAGCTTTCAGAGTCATATTTTTTATTAAGATGTTGTATGTCTCCTGTTTTTTTTTTAGATGTCATAGTTTTATACACTTGGCTCTTCTAGCAGATAATGGAAAATTGTTGTATGGATTTTTTTTTAACATGTCCATTAAATAATAAAGATACTGCAACATTGTTAATTGTGTGGTGGTCATAGGAGCTGGTTATAGAGAACAAAGAGCCCAGTTTATAAGCGATGTGGCAGAAAAAAAAGCAAACAGCTCCCCGTGCTGTTGGATTCTCATAATCCTCTTGCAATCAATAATATATACCCTATCTAAAAGGGAAAAAAAGCAAAATATTCACTCAAAACATTAAAAAAAGAACAATTATCTTTATCTTTTTGAGTGTTTTTACTCAAAAGTATCATTTTATCTGGAGCATTAGACCCTGGCTATGCAGAATTACGTATGTGCACATTTTGTGTCTTTGAAATCTAAAAATATGTTTATATGCATAGATGCCAGAGAAACACGAGCCTCAGATTTGGCAGGTTCCAAAGCGAAGTCATTAGCTAAAGACACCCTTTGGTGAAATGTAAGTTTTTGCTCTTGTTAACATGTCTGTATGGTGTTTTTTATTTGCTAAAAGACACATCGGGATGTAACTCAGCATTCAATGCCATGACTCAGCATTTTCACCTTGAAACTACTACGATGCTGACACGGATTCAGACCTCGGAGGTACCCTGGACATGTACAGAACACAACAAAGTAATCTTGTCTGCTTGCAGGGTGGATATTTTTGTGCCATTATTCTCCATCAGACTTGATTTCCAGACTTCACAGATCCAATCCAGTGGAAGCAACGGTTACATCACAGGCATTTCCAGGCACTTTAAAATAAGTAACTTTAATACTCAAAGGTGAGTTTTTAGAGGTTTGATCAACAACCACAGAGGAACTTTAATGAACCTATATTCAGATACAGTATCATTAAAAACAGACCATCTAAAAAGTGCTGGGCTGCTTCTCTAAATGCATTGTCGGGTTGTTTGTACTCAGTCAAAGGGTTTGTGGGTTCATTGGCAGCTGAACACCTGGTTGGGTGAGTCTGACTCAGCTGCTGGATCATTCATTTTACCGCTCGTCTGTTCTAGATCCTTCCTACACATCGTGGGAGAGATTTCAAGGTAGGTGATTATGAATGCTTAACCTGTGTTTTTAATAAGTTATGTAAACAGCAAAATCGTAAAAAAAAACACAGCAGTGGAAGGGCTAGTTGTTTTTAGTCTGCAACATTTATCAATCATCTATTATTAATCTCGATTCTCATCATTCAGTATCCAACACGGCAACGCATCTGCAGGTTTAATGCTATAATAAAGTTCACCTGAAAGTAGCTGCTCCACTTTTATCTTTACATTCGCAGCCAACGTTACAAAGCATTAATTCACGGGTAAGGTGGCGTTTTTAACAATATGTCAAGTGTAGCAAAAACCTGCAGCAAGTAAAAGTATTCTGAAGCTAGAATGTGACATGTGAAGTGCAAATAATAGAGCACACTGAAGGCTATGTGCATTATAAGTTACCCCGTAAAAGATAAATGTTTTTGTACAGGTTTTGTGAAATTCTAATCAACTCAATGTGCATTCCAGCTTTGTGAGTTTACATCCGTCATGTCAGGAAAGGTAACCACACTGCAGCTTGGAAAGAAAACACCCACCTGCTGCTGTCAGAATGGACGAGATCATCATCTTCGGGTGACTGTTTATTATATGTACTTCATGTGATTAAACAGTGTGATTTTGAGTATAATGTTGTTTTCTGATGACTAAATAAATTTTAGATGTTTTTTTATAGAGACTCTCGTTGTCAGGTGGTTCCATTGATAACAATGTGTTTCCTGTACGGTGAACTCACATTTGCACCAGCGCTCACAGTGGAACACTTACAATCATGCGTAATAACTACATTTTATGATGCTTATTACAATTATTAGACATTAAAGTAGGAATGAGACAGTAACTAACGATCTATCTCATATTGACCCAGTGGTGGGATTAATGCTAAGTTATTATTTAACACAAGTGTCTCAAAAATACAGATATTTAAGCGTATTATCTTTCCAAATACATTTTACATTGGATCTCATCACCACTACAAACACCTTACAGAGATGAAAAAAGTGATAAATTTAGTTCAGCAGTGATGCGAGCTGACTTCACCGACAAGCTCACTTTCTTTTCCAGACATTTTTTTGGAGATATTTTTTGTTTCCTCTTCTGAAGTGCTTCCTTTATTGAGAGGAAAGAGCTGCTAAATCAATCCGATGCGACCTTTTAAATGCGGCTTTATACTGGTTTTAGAGTTAAAAGAGGAGCATATGTTCACACAATAAGAAGAAACATATTTATTTTTTAGCGGATATAAGAGCTGCACCCGGTGTTTGCACTTTCTACAAACTGTGTGATGGATGTGTGAAATAAGAGAACCGTGTGAAAAAAAAAAAACACAGCAAGGCAGGTTTTGAAGTTCGAAACTGAGAGACGCCAAAGCACGAAGCGAAACAACAACAAATTCCACAAAGATTCAGATTTTTATTTCCCGAGATGCATTATGAAAAGTTCCATGCAAAAAAGGTAACCACAACCCAAACAGCAAATCTTTTTGAGTCAAGAGAATGAGCTGTGAAATGCAGTGCTTCCATGAAGCCAAAAATAGAACCAGTAACAATTTCACAGCCGACAACGTAACATGACATCAGCACGAGGATTTACAGACAATCGTGTGTCTCCATCCGACACTGCGATCTGTAGAAAATCCAGAAAAACCGTGAGATTGTCTCAGCAGTCACAGCGAATCAGATTGTTTTGTTTTTATGATCTCATGCTGCAATTATAAAGTTTGACGCATCTTTAAATAGTCCACCTGAACGACGCCGTGCGGGTGCAGTTCAGATTAGTGCTTCACAAATAAACACAATTAGGTTTCGCTCTTTATAACGGGTCAGCATCAGAATCTATCTTAAATATCAACCTGATGTCATTTTTTGAACATCTTTTCTCACAGTCTTGTGGCCTGCTGGGGAAAAAAATAACAACCCTGCCTTTGAAAACAAAACAAAAGCTCTGTAAATCTGTTGTTGTTTATGATATTTTAACCGCTGAGTCGGCAGCTCAAAGCCAACAATGAGCTCGGGGAAAACGCTGACTCGGCAAAAAAAAAAAAGAAACAGTGGTTTTGAAATACTACTACATAGCCCTTAAATAACAGGATACCAGTTACGTGTTCTGATGCTTCAACAGACTTCATGCATAGAATTCTGCAACATGTCACTGCACATAACAGGCATTCCCACGAAAAAAAGTGCACCATTTGGAAACGTAAGAAATCTGAAGCGAATATCCAAAACAAGTAAAAAACACGTAGAAGCCATAACAGCCAACGACAAAAGTGTCTTTTGAACAATAAATAATTAGCGGCAGCTGTTTGTTTCCTGTAAATAGCGAGCTTTCATCCACTGGATAATAAGTACACCGCTTGGATCAGCGCGAGAGGAGAGAATGATAGTCATTGCACGACCGAAGCTTAATGTTTCACCTGTGCGATACACATTTAACAGGCTTGTGTTCCCTCGCACGACCAACCCACGGACAATCAGTAACCCTTCAGCGGTAAACACGCAGGCGGGAGGCTGCTCTTCATCTAACCGTTTGCTCAGTGCAACTTTAGAAACGTAGCCCTTGTTTAAGAAGCTCTGAAAAATATAGACACTTTCTCCAAATCATCCTCAAAGTCCTGACAGTCTACGACCTACCGAGGTATAGAGTAGAGAGCGATGCAATACAATTCATTCACAGTCTGACCAAAGGTAAGTTAAATAGACACTATGTACAATCAGGGCCCAGGCTTCAGTTGGCGCTAAATGAGCCACTTTTTGAGCCATGATGAGCCGTCAGAAGCTTCAGTAGGACACTTGACAGGACCGAGGCCAAGATCACTGACTTGAGGGGGAGGTTTGGCGTCCCGGGGGGGGGGGATTTCTTTTTTTCTTTTGTTTTGGCACTTCTCGGTGAAGTTTAGGAGATGGGCGACAGGGATACAGGACACTGACCGTTGTTATTCATGATGTCATCCAGGTCTTCGTCGTCCAGGTCCACTGAGGAGGGAAAGGGCAGAGGTCAGGAGGGTTTGCTTCTAGATCAAGAATGCATCGAGAATTCCAGATACCCAAAGCGGGTTTGAAAGACGTGTTGTTGTTAAGAAAAATGCCAAATTGGCACATTTATCAGAGCTACAAACTGTAAAAAAAAACATAAAATTGGCTAATTTTCAACTTTCCAACAGTTCTTCCACTACGCATCTGGGACGTTTGTTGGGAAAATTATCCAATTTTAAATGTAAAATTGCGATATTTCAACAAAATCACTTTAAACTTATTTGGATAAAGCAGAATCTGTCAAAAACAACAACAACAACAACAAGTGAGAAGCCATTAACTGCGACTAACAGTCACCTGACAAAAATCCAGCAGCTCTACTGCTGAACTCGGCTGAACTGCAGGCTGTGTTAATAAAGGAGATCAGAAAAAAGTACTGAAAATGTTCTACATGTGGAGTCCATGTTTTTTCAATTTTTGAAAAAAAGTGATCAAAGAAATTCAACTTTCATTGTTTTGTTTTTTTTCATTTATGGCATTAAAACTTTTCTACACGACACAGAAGATATTTTTGAGTTCTTTCTACTCCTGCCATTGTTTTGCGGCTTCATCTTTATATTGCAGTAAAAACTGAGCCCAAGAAAACTGTCAGAGAAGCTGCTTAGAGTTCAAAGGTTCACACAGGGTGAATAGAGTCAGTTCTCTTAAAAGAAATCATTCTAGGAAATAAACTTATTTGCTTTGTTTCCGGGACTTAAATAAGAAGATTTGACTTATGACTGTCTGCGCTATATGAAGCTACTTCTAGTGGGTAGCTTAGCATAACGAGTGGAAATCGGGGAAAACAGTTAGCCCGACTCTGTCCGAAGCTTAAAAAAACCCCTCCTTCCAGGACCTCTTAATCTTGTTTGACAGGGGCTTACGTGCTGGACTTTCTTGGCCGGGAGGAACGATGAGGACAAGACGCTGCTCCCGGCCAAGTGATAGTCACATTTTACCCCTCATAAAACCACAATGAGCCATTTTAACACTCCGCTTTTAGTGCAAATTAAGTCGAGAAAGATGTAAAGTAGTAATTAGTGAGCTTTTAAAGGTGCCATTGTGAAGAATCTGCTGCCTCTGGACAGAGCTGGAAATGCTGTATCCCATCTGTAGTGTTTATTCTAAGCTAAGCTAACTGGCACGAGAGACATGAGAGCACAATGGATGCTCGGATCAAACTCTAGACAAGGAAGCAAATGCCAAACAGTTGCTTTAAAATTCTCCAAATTTTAAAATATCATCCCTGCTGCAGCATTGATGTTTATACTGAGAGGGAGCACAACCTTCCAGACATGTGACTGACTTAATATCCAACAAATATTCTTTAAAGATTGCATTTTAAAATTTGCCTTTTTGCTTTCTGATGACAAAAAAACACATTATTAATCTTATACCATTATAAATGTTCAGTAATTTGTACGGGGTCTCTAGAATTTGTGGTTTTTACAGACTCTAGTTGTCTACTTTTATATTGTATACGTCGATGAGCTGTGTGGCCTTTAGGAGACGGCAGTTTGCGGCACTCGTGAATCGTATCGCAATCTACTGACAGGTGTTTCTATTATTTTGTCCACCCCACTTATATCAGTGAGGGTGGGTTAAAAATAGAAACACCTCCCTGTAGCGCCCACAAGCTCAACAGCACCACAAATTACAGCCTCACAAAATGAGCCCAGCTTTTGGTCTCTATCGTCACTGGAATAGTGCTGCTGCTTATTATTATTATTATAATTATAATTACTATTATTGTTGGAGGCCTGTTGCTCGTGTAGCTTGTTTCTGACTCTGTCATACAGATGTTGGTGTCGCCTGTTGCACGGGCGTAGATTTAGGAGGAGACCTGGTGAATTTTTATGCACAGATTTGTGCCTTTTTGAAGACATTTATGGTGGAAATATCTTGAAAAGCACAAAATTGAGCAGTTGATTCAAGCCATAATGGAAAAAATAATGCTTTTTTTCCTTCATGTTGATTAACTCTTCTCATTTCTTGTAAACGCTGTCGATTCGGTGCACATATAGGGGCATCTTTTGCCCTCTTGTTTGGGTAAATTGCATTTTTTTTAAAAATCCAAATGGCACCTTTTCACATTAATATCAAATTTATTTTATTTGCTAACCATGGAGCAAGAGAAGTTATGTTTTTCCCTTAAATCAAAGCTGTACTGTCATTACTTTATCACTTTGCTTCATCATATTTTATGTACATTTACATATAATAAGAAAATCATCTATTTATCCCACAGTGGAGACATTTGCAGTGTAAACAGATGGAGCCAAAATCCAGAGACAAAAGTAATAAAATAAAAAAGAATCAACAACTAGACATAGATTTTTTACAAGTGGAAAAACTGGACAGATTCCTCTGAATGTGGAGCCCAAAAAGAAAAGGACACCTGCGCAACAAGCTCACCTTTCTTGGACCGGCCGATCTGCCCCAGTTTGGGTGCCCTCTGTCCGAGCCTCTGAGGGTTGGGCCCGCCGCCGTGGCCGTTGACCTGGGGGTGCCCCGGGTTGAACTGCCCCGCCGGGCCGGGCTGCCGGGGCGGCCCGCTGGGAGGGATGAGCTCGGGGATACCTGAAGCTCCGTACATGGCTGGATGGCGCCTTCTCCTGGGTGGCCGCTAGATGTCCGCACAGCCCAAGCTTTGTGTCGCGTCGAGGAGCCTCTCACTTCCGCAATGGCATTCAACAATGAATGTATGGACAAACAGACGACAAAAAACGTTGGAAACAGCAGCGACAAAGTCCCCGGTGCCTGTCGACGAAAGTAAACACGTTTGTCAAAAAATAGCTCCCATGCGTCAGAGAGCGCACGGCTTTTGGCAAGTGCGCGCCGGCACTTCTCCGCTGTTTACACTGAAATAAGCGATGTTCTGCTGTGTGTTTTCAGCCGTATTACTACTAACAGGTAAAGCAAATGCCTTCCTGACCAGCACAATGGTACAATAACGCGTGTTCCGCTCGATCTACTCACTGTAGTAAAGTGCCTTTCCGCCCCGGTGCCACAAACAACACTAACCGATCGCTTTCTCTCTATAATCCTTCACGAATACAGTTCAATATAATAAACATGACCTCACCTCCTCTTCTCCGAGGCCGCAGTAAAGAGCTGAATCCGGTAAAAGCAGCTTCTGAGAACCGTGTTGTTGTTTATCAGAGCTCTCTCTCTCTTGGCACAACCCCGAGGAAGCGTCGATTTAAAGGGGCCTCTCGTCGTTTTCTCGGCCTTGGGGATTTCCTCGTATTGTGTCTTGACTCATAGCGGCATTTGGACGTCACCATGCGGTTGATATAAGCGACAGTGCTGACACTTCGGATTATACAGTGGAGGTGTGCCAAAGTTTCGAGGGCGCAGTGCGTAATTACGCACCTCCCGTAATGAGAGAGTGACTCGGGCGCCAGCCAATGGCAGACACGGTTCAATAATCCCCCCCTCATGCACAACAGTCAGCTCTTTTACCGGAGACCTGAACCGCTTGTAGAAGACAGTAAATGAGTAACATGACAAAGAACAAGAAAATCCACGTCATTTGACACCAAAGAGGTCAAAGCTGTTTGTCGACTGAGCAGTTCGGTGACTTATTCACGTGGTTGCTTGGCCAGTTTGTTCCCTTTTTTAACACACTGCTGCTTTTTAAGTGGACTCACAGACTAGTGCAGATCTTCCCTTGGTTTGAGATTCCTCTGAATTTAGTCTGAATCTAAACCTACTTATTGTTTAACTCATGGCAGAGGCCAATCCAATGGGTCATTTAAATACAAACAAAAAAAAAACTTAACAATATCAAGATTTTATTTTAAAAACAAAACATTGTTGACATGTTAATGTGTTGTTTTTGCTAGAAGACATGAGCATATTACTGAGCATTCTGCCTTGAAACAGTGTCAAACAACAGCGTGAAGCAAAATCACCATTTAAGGGCAAGAAGGGATTATTTTCATGTAAGAAAAAAACAGTTTTAAGGGTGTAAATCAACAACCAGTGAAGGACTTTAAACAAAGTTATTCAACTCTGGACTCACTTAGGCTCCAACATAGACCTGCCCCTCCTTTAGAAATGATAAACTCATGCTGTGAAGCTAAACAGGACGCAAACAAGCGTAACATTTTCAGTTTCAGTGGCAATTTCAAACACATTTCACTTTGGGATTTGCATTTGTTGGAACACTGCAGCTACAACAAGACTCAGTAAGAACATCATGTTGCTTTAATGAGCAGCAAGATCAAGATAATACATCCTTCAGTGAAGTAGACACTAATATAACAGGAGCCTGTATATGATGCTCTCTGACAATGTGGAAAAAGTTTTTTTTATTTTCCTAAAGCTACTTAAGGAGGTTGGAAATGGAAAGGAGGAGCAGATTACCATGTCGTAGTGGACTGCACTGATGATTAGAATAAGAGATCAATACAAGTGTATGTGTTTTAATGTTGCTGCAAGGTGGCACAGTGGTTAGTTCTAATATGAGGGATTAATTTTTTCCTCTTTTATATGTTCATTACTTGAGACACACACAAAATTAATT
>NW_007579920.1:25060-76384 GCF_000690725.1 Stegastes partitus
ATTTTTATTATCTCTAAAACCAGCACAGGGCAGGATGTTTTCCAAAACTTGGTTTGTTGCAAAACTAAAGAAAAATCCATGAAAAATAATAATAAACGGCCGAAACAACCAACTTCTCCCACTGCAAGCGTCGATGCAAAATCGATCAGATTTCACTCCTGTATGGATTCACGGCTGCAGTCTTTTGAATAAATCCATGGAATCAGTCTGAGCCATCTCTGCATGTTTATTATTGCCTTACATTCCAGTTAAAATCATACAGGTTGTAACTTTGCTGAAAAATCCCGCCTGTATTTTTCCACTTTAAGGCGTTTATGTGTTCAGGTGCTATCGTCATGTTCATCAGATGAATCCATGCACAGTTGAGAGGTTATCCAAAGCAAAAACAAATAACACACACAAAAAAAAGAGAAAGAAAAGAAAATCCCGCCTCAAACATACCAGGACTGATCAGGGAGATCAAATTAATGCGGATGTGATCTCTCCGGGTTGATATATAACCGCCAGAGTTTCTCTTCTCCTGTAGAAGGAACGATTTTGGAGCAAACAGAAAGAATCTAAAAGCCACCATGTCCAGGATCATCGGTGTGACTCTGCTGCTGGTGGTTCTGCTCGGCAGCTTCTGGGAAAGCACAGGTATGTACAAATAAAATTGTTCCTCACACATGCATCTAATGCTCAATAAAAAGATCAAACTTTCTTTGCTTGTACACAGAAATGTAGAGGGTGAATGGTTGATGTGTTACAGGTGAATGATTTCCTGCTTCTTCTCTTTTCTGTGCAGCTTCTCGTGTTGGAAATCGTGCTGTCAGGATGGAAATCCGCGGATGCAGATGCAAACGTGAGTTACTGCTGTTTCTCTTTGGTTAAAAAACTGCAAGGAATAAATCAAACATCCTCGTCAGGGCTGTTATGATGCTGCACAGTAGGGGGTTCCTATGTCAAAATGGACTTGGGGATTTACTCTTGAATTTCCTGACATTGTAAATAATACTAGTCGCATTTAAACATGTTGTTGCTGGAGTTTTATGGTTTTATGACCACCTTTGTTGTCACTGCAGCCATGTCCACTGGCAGACAAAGGTGTCCTTCCCCGCTCATACCCACAAACGCCAAAGAGAAAATGAATCTGATCAGATGCCTCTGCAGCAAAAATAATCCAAGCAGTAAGTGAATTGCGATTACATGTGGGTGTGAGCAAACAGAGATTTTTATCTTTTCTGTGGTCAGTTAAAGATGTTTAATGTGTCACCGTTTTCTCTTACTTTGTAGAGAGTATTAAGGAGCTGTGCCGCAGGGTGGATCCATTTCAATCTCAACCACTCTCATTGTGGTAACCAGTTTTGTGTATTTTATATACACGGAGAGGACCGAAGTGAAACCCTTGCACATGGCTTCCAGAGCATGATGTAACAAGACATGAGCAGTCTGCAGCACATTTTCCTTGTAATGCAAATATTTGTAAATTCTCTGACACTGTGAATAAAAGCCTCTTTTTTTATCATTTAAATGGAGTTGTGTGTCTGTTGTTGCATGCTTTGAGTGTTCCACAGATGTTCTTGGAGCTGCAAAAAGTTCCTTCATAACGTTTGAAAGCAAAGTTTGACATTTTGGGAAATAACATATACAACAGAAGTGAGGACACCCCTGTGCAATGTCTCTTCAGTGTCACATGATTTTGAAATTGTAATACTTCATAATGCTTCTAATCTAAATAGAGTTCTTTGCTCTTATGTCAAATTGGGAACTAGCAAGTTGAATGTACTATAATAAAAATACAACTCTCACAGTAAAAACTCAACAAAAGTCGCTCCACCGTTCATCACAAGGGTTCAAATCTTTTATTTTTTATGACTTCATATGTCGCCCTTTAATTTTGATGACAGACTCCATCCTCCTTGACACGAAAGACATTCAAAATTTAGGGGAAAAAGTTAACCAGATCATAGTTTTCACTTCTTTTCTTCTTCAGAAACTCTTGTGTGATTTTGGCAGTGTGCTCGGGATGATTATCATTCTTGGACTGTCAGCCAAGTGTTTTGCTATATCCAGTTTCATTTATGGTGCAACTTATACATTTCTTCACATCTTCTGCAATCATGTCGTCCTGTATGAGGTTCGAGTTTCACTGTCGGGACCGTGCATCCTCTGTGGTAGTGGTTGCTAGGTTCATGCATCTGAGTCAACAAATTTATCTTTGGTCTCATCTGACCAAAGAATGCGCTTCTAATCTCTTATCTGGCTTTTATTTATGGTCTCCTGCAAAGTTTTATCTTGCACTTTTGTTTTGAACAAAAGCTAGAGTGTATTTTTTTTTGATCAGGGACCGTGCATTTTTACACAGAAAACATCTGATGCATATAGAGTTAACTTTCCGTCCCTGGTTGGGCTTTCCAGTGAAAACAGACAAAGGACCAACAACACCAATAAAAACAGGACAGACAACATTTTAAACTTATAATCCCCCACCCACCCGCAATGGCACAGTCTGCTAATATACTAATTTCATTTGGTAATGTGTTCCAGATGTGACAGCCTTTGATTGAAAATTTTGTCTGATCAAATGTAGTTCTGCTGTAAGATATTTTGTAATTGTTGTTGGTGGAACTTCTGGTGATCCTGCTGCTGTCCTGTCTATGGATGAATCCACAGAGCGGCTGTGGCGCTGATTTATTGAGGCATTTAAGGAAGTAAAGATGGATGAAGCCGTCAAAACTCAAAAAAATTCGTTTTTTTAAAACAAGACAGTGATGCCATCGAATTGGTTTTTCATCAATAATTTTTGGAGTGTGATTGTGTAATGAACTTGTGTGTTTTATTGTCGATGGGGCTGCTTGAGCCAGACAGTATGAGATGCGGGAGAAGATTATATCGTACATGTACAAACATGATACTGTCTGTCTGTAGTGTCATTTCAGACAACTGCAGCTCAGATTAGTGGCACTATGGCTCATTTTTACCCCCTTATTACTGCTGCAACTGTGTTTCCACAGATTTCTAGTTCATCACCGATCTTCCTGTATCCTTTTCATATTTTTGAAATCTCACGATCAGACTTTTCGGTTCCTCCAGCCATTCTTTTCTATGTGGGGCCATGATGTAGACATGCAGAGAGACACAGCCTATAGGTCCTAAACAGAAAAAGCTTCTGGTGTGTGCAGGTCTTTTTATTCTCATGTTCATGCATGTGGGTGATTGGAAAAGCAATGATTACAGGTTTTCCAAAGCGAGCCAAACCACATTTACTAGTCTTAGTGAAAAATGGGATCGAAATTTTGTGTTGCTAAAAAAAAAAGAAACATTGTTTGCTGGAGGAGTCATTACATGCATTCAAAGATGTTTCAACACTGTCCAGAGACAGAAACAGCTACTCTGTGATGACTTATTTAAGTTTGAATTGTGCCTTTTTCTTTGCTGAGTGCCAAAGTGAGCCATACCACATTTTCTACTTTCTGAGAACAAAACTGATTCAAGGTTTGTCTTGCTAAAGAGCATTGAAGCGTTTACATCATAAGGAACTGGAGATACTTTTGAGGACCATGGGGTAGAAATAGATGCTTGGTGGTGGTTAATCAAGTTTTTATATTACCTTGCCGTTACTACATGTTGAGTTTTCACGGGGCTTGAGGTTGCGCTGTCCGCCATCTTGAATCGTAAACAACTAGTGCCGCTAAATTTTCCTGCCAAAACCATTATGGGCCAAAGTTCAAAGCTGCATTGTGACATTACTAGTGGGATGTTGGTTGGACCACTTTGCCACCGACTAGTAGATCATAAACACTTAAAAAAACATAAAGCCCAACTTTGGATTTTTTGTGATTTGGCCCAGTTTGGCACTGAACCCCTCCCTTGTGTCTCAGTGATTCACTTTTGTTGCATGCAGGGTTTTAACTCCATTTCCCTCGCTTTCTGCTGCTGCGACACAAATGAGCGTGGCATCAATCCTCTCTTCTAACTCTTGAAGAAATCAGAATTATGCTTCCAACCAGTGTGATGGTTCGTAAGCCTTTGTGAAACACTCACCGCAGCTGCAGGCACAACCACTATTGCATAAAAATGATAACACCTTATTGTCTTAACACCCACCTCCATTCATCCCTCCACTGTTATCTCCTCTTATCCTCCTGTCTTTGTCACTGAATAAACAGATCCCACACTTCTGAGTAGAGTGATACCTACAAGGTTTCTACCTACTATGAAAGTCACCTGCTGTGTAATCATTCATGTCACGTAGAGCCCTCACAGTAGAACAGAGGGGCTTTGTTTCATGAGGGTAGGATTCAGTTACCTGGGTCTTTCCTAAGGCCTCTTTTGCTCATTTTTTCCCCACAACAATGATAAATCAGATAACACTGTAGAGGTATCGTTTATGCTGAAATGCATCAGAGACAGTTTCCTCAAAATTGTGCCTCTGATAATATTTACTCTGATTATTTTCTAGATAGTTTAGCAAGACATTTTACTGCAAGTAAGCAAATACTGTGTCACCGACTAGCTGACTAAAAGTCACAGTATCTGGACATCCTTTTAGACTTCGACCTATCTCTCGCTGGACTGCACTGGAAAATGTCGAGGTCAGCAAGAGTTGGCTGTAATGGGAACACAGCGCCTTGTTTACTGATCTTGTCCGACAGTTTCATGTTTACACCAAAACACTGCAGTCAGGCAGCGAATAAAGAGCACACACATGTAAGTCATAGAGGACAGAGGGAAAGGAAGTAAAGTTGTTGGGTTTCCAGTGGTTTGGATAACTTTTAGACAGGTGAGTCCTCTGTCGTGTTCTTCTGGTTACATATTTTCAGTAATACTTCACTCTGCCTAGAACACTGATGTGAATCATTCTTCAGAGGATTAGCTGTGACATTGAGCACTCTGGTGGACTCTTTCTCAGAGTTGAGACATGTGGTGAAAGAATAGCTCGAGTCAGGACACGGCAGCGTTTAATCCTTTCTGAGGGAGGGGCGTGGAAGTTTGCAAGCTGGACAATCTTTTCATCTTTTTTTGACTCAGGTGATGGTTTCCTGTAGATTTTGGTTTCAGTTATGACCCACAAATATGCAGAGGTAGCTGGTTTGTAGCCTCCTTTTGCTATGTGGTGCCAACGCAGTGAGATATTAATCTGGGTGGGTGGTACAAGGAGCATACAAATATCATCACATAGTCCTAATGTTCATGTCTTTGCAGAGATTTAGCTTCTACTCGGCATCCCTCTGATTGCTAATACAAACATACTGTTATCTCGATTGAGTTCTATTTTTACAACCTCTATAAACTCTGCATTTTTCAAGATACTGTGAACATCAATGTGGTGTTTGTACAACTCGATGACAACTTGCTCCTCTATACACGGTTTCTGAGTCATGCTCGATTTATTTTACTGATCAATTATCTTTTATTTTCTTTCCTCTTGCTCCTGTAGTTCAGCCCAATTTATCCGAAAAGCCTCGAAATCTTGGTCACATGACTGACACATTTGAACCAATCATTGCTTCTAAACTGCATCAAGGAGAACTGATTTTTTTGTTTGTTTGTTTGTTTTGGGTTTTTTTTTTTGTTTTACACAGTTTGGTGCAAATAACTTATTTTCACCAAATTTGTTATTTTGATTGATTTTGTGTTCTCACTTGGTGAATCTTCCCAATAAAAATGCACCAAACACATGATTAGTTCTTTGAGAAATTAATAAATTTAATGATTCTTTCTGTTTTCACTGTTTCTAACTCTACTACATTTTTGCAGTTTTGGCTATCTTTTAAATATGTCTTTCAAATCTGGTGGCAGGATTTGAGTTTCATGTAGGGAAGAAGTAACATTATTTGAAATAGAAACTTTGAGGGGTGCCAGGTCTGGGTTGGAGGCCTAATTGTTCACAAACTAAAACATGTTTTATTTGAACATGTGAAGAGCATCACAAGCCTTCACAAGGAAAAACAAATAAGATGACAGCTAATTTTTCATTTGATTATGTTTTAATCCTAACTTTCTTTTATCATCACGGCTGGGCAGCTCAGTTATGTACCAACAGGTGGTCCAGGTTCAGCCGGAGAGCCGGGTTCAGGAGGCCGGACAGTGGAGCACTGGTCTGTGTGAGTGCTACAAAGACATAGGAGACTGTAAGTGTCCAATGTGAGACATCATGAATGGCTTTACATCACATCTGATCCACTTTAACCAACTTAGTGACAGCTGCAAATGTTGGACAGTTGTAAGAATGGCTCTTACATTAGCTGTCATGTTTCTTTATGTGTGCAGGCTGTTTTGCCCTGTGCTGCCTCCCAGTGTTCACCTGTAAGGTGACCAGTGCCGTGGGTGTGTGTCCCTGCCTGCCTTTGCTGGACTGTATTGGTTGCGTCACACCAGCCTCTCTGGCCATGAGGGCTTCTGTCAGGGAGCGATACGGCATACAGGTACTGTAACACAGCACAGATGGTACTTTTACAGATTTTACACGATTTATTGGTGCCTTTATGTACTTTTCAGTTGGATCACACTCACGATTTCAATTAGAAATGAACATATTTGATCAAAAATTTTCATTTACCTGCATAGGTTCATGTTTTTTAGAGGGCGATATCTTCAAACTTCAGCAAAAGTTGACTTATCTGATGCCACAGAGGCTGCAGTACACTGTCTGAAATGAAAAAAATAAAAGCATTTTAGTTTTCCCAGTTTTCAAAATTACAGATATTAACTCATGTAATCACAAAAAAGAATTTTTCATTTACACATTAACTGTAAGAAAATCATAATTTCACAGAGATTTCTTGCTTTATAGTGTTTCACTGTATTTTACTGCATTTAAATTAACCACAGATATAATTGTTTTACAGATATTTTACCAATATTTATATGAAGGATGAACATTTGTAAAAAATAAATTGTCATTTTACATATTTCCCTTAGTTTGTTTTGTTAAAATACAGATAAAAACTCATAAAATCAGGCCAAATTTTTCAAGTTTTTCATACAGTTTGGGTGCATATGATATTTTCTGCTGGCACCTTTGGCCCTCTAAATCTATACAGACAGATCAATATGTGCACCAAAGAGGAGAGGGACACATAGTAAAATAGCATTAATCTACCCAAGTCCTTATTTACAAATGTGACAAACTACAGGGAAATGTTAAGAAGTAGTTCATTAAGGCAGAGGATGTAGATCCAGTCGGCCTCACATTGTTTATGAGATAGCTGAGATAGTTTCTACATATTGTGCTTTTATTCATTCTTTGTTTCCTGGAGGTTTTCCTTAACGTATGCAAGACCACAGGGATGTATAGATGCACAGGTGATAATGCTGTTGAGAGGGAACGTCAGAAAACAGTGCATGATTTTAAAACTGTTGCAGGTTTTGGATCATTTTTGCACCATAATCCCAGTCTCGACTAACATTTGGTAGCTTACAGCTGACAGCTTTAGTAGACATCAAGTCTTCTTCGCAGGATTTGGTTGCAGGAACACAAGAGCAAAACTTCACTCTAAACAGCACTGATTGAATTCTTCCAGTCGAGCTGAGCGGCCCCCTGTGGTCGTGATGTCGTGATAAACACCGGCTCGAACGGTTCAGCTGATTGCTTTCTAGCGTACCTCGCCGTGTCCCCAGCTCAATTACACAGAGCTGCCGCTGATCTGAATAATTAGGATTGCTGCCGAGGAGATGGAGACGTCTCAGTGATGAGACCTGATAACGGTGCACAGTGGAAATAGCTGCAGCGTCGGCGGGTACAACTAATGACAGCAGTTATTACTTCAGCAACGCAAACAATGTTTGGAGTCCATGAGGTGACATTAGATACACGCCAAGGATGAAATCAGGACACATTTATTAAATTAATAAGTCTTCACTCCAGTTATAAATAAACCAATGAATAAACAACTAACTGCTCAAGCTGCCCACCCACTGCTTCCCTGCTGCACTGTTTATCCAACGCTCATGCACCTGCAGGCGTGACCGCACTCCTCGATAGACATCGGGTCCTTCGTCACCGATCGGTGCTCAACAGATGTTTCACATGAAAAAGAGCACATTCCGGGAACGAGGTGTGAGTTTGATGCCGGATAAGCCCGGTCGCTCGTTTCTGGGACAGTGAAGACAAGGAGAGATAAGGCAGGAGGTGGGAGTGGTTGGAGGCCAGGCAGGCAGGCAGGCAGGCAGGAGGCTGGAGCGCTGCCATCGGAGAGAAGGAGGTGGTTGGTAATGTTGGCTTTCTCTGGAGGTGGAGTGGGCCGCGGATCGCTGTCAGTACAGCCGAGCATGAGCGGCGAAGATGCCAGAAGTTCTTAGAAAAAAAAAAAAAAAAAACAACACAAAAAAAAAGAAACAAGTCCCAGCATGTAGGTTGTTTGTGAAACAAATACTCTCTCACGAGTGGAAGGACAAAGCTGACGGTGTGTATCGTGAGAAGTGGTAGATCTGTACAGATTAGATGAGGAGCTCTGGATCGCCTCTGTGTGAATAATCCATGTTTTTGTTTGGACATTTCTTGCTTCCTTAAAGCCTCTTTCCGCTCATTGTTTAAACCTCAAAGTACTCATCTTCGTGTATTAATGCTACATCTTCAGACGTTTTTCTCATAAAAATGGCTCAGATATAACTCTGCACTGTTGTTCACTGCAGCTGGAACACACCAGCTCACCTAGAAGTCTGCTCAAACTGTGAACTACTCTATGCTACACAATGCCAACTTTTAATATTGGAGTAATTTAGCCAAGAAACTGATTCTGAGTAAGAATGATGATACAAAAACGGTTGATTGCCACCCTGCAAGTTGACAGGATTAGTTCCTTTGGTTCATTATGTAGGACAGGGGTCTCCAATCCTGGTCCTCGAGGGCCACAGTCCTGCATGTTTTAGATGTTTCCCTCTTCCAACACACCTGATTCAAATGATCAGCTCATCATCAAGCTCTGCAGAAGCCTGATAACCATCCTGATCTTTTGAATCAGGTGTGTTGAAGAAGGAAACATCTAAAACATGCAGGATTGTGGCCCTCGAGGACCAGGATTGGACACCCCTGATGTAGGAGAATCTGGAAATCTGAATGATTTTGATCCTTGTTGGACTGTAGCTCCATAGTGGAAATAATCAGCCGTGTCTTTTCCAGCAATACGGTGAAACACCTTCCCAAGAAGAGAGATCTTTAAAGTTAAAGTAACATTTTCTTTTTTAGCTGTGCTATCAGCATGGATCTAGTTGGATTTCTTGGAAGAAGTGCCTCAAAATTTTCTCAAAGTCAGTAGACTTTGAGAATCACCAAAATCAATAGACTTTTGATTACCAATAATTATTGATTGGACTAAAAAAATAAAATTAAACAACAACATTTTTGCTGCTCACAATAGTATTTTCTTTCTGTCATAAAAAAAAATCATCATATTTGGAGATTCCTGAATCCTGACTTGTTTCTTTTGAACAGGAGAAAAAAGCAGCAAATCAATGCATTCTGTCCCGTTTGAGAATAAAAGGAGAAGCACAAGAAGTTCTTTTGCTGTGTGAACTGGCTGCTCCTTCAAAACTTTATAGAGCCACAAGTGGACACATAGAGAAAAATCCCAGCTGACAATAGTCAAGAGGACTCATTTTCAGTTCCTCTGGCAACTGCTTTCTGTGTGATGCAGACATGCAAGTAGACACAACCCCAAAACTGGGAAAGTTTTGGTGTTAGTGCATCATTTTATAACCATGTTCCTGCAGTCAGGCTGATTGGAAGTCACAGATGTACTCAGTTCTCTTTCAGGGATCAACTTGTGTGTCAGTGATCTTAAGTGTTGTCACTGTTGTTGCGGATTGAAGTGCAGCTGCAATGTTGAGTTCATACTGACAACGACCACCACTATAAAACTGTATAAACTTGACGTGCCTTCTGTTTGTCAGATGCATTGTGATCAGAAGGCTGCAGAGTTGACACCAAATTCTGAACATGTGTTCACCTGTACAAGCTTTAGCAGCTACTGCAGCCTTTTGCAATCATACTTACAACTTTTCCAGGAATTGCACATTCTAGTTTCAATATAGTCAAAATATTTGCTCTTTGTTTTTTTTTATCAGAGATTTTAGTCTACTTGTCAACTTGGAAATAATGCAGAAATTATTTTGCATTTACTTCAGTTGCATAAACATCTAGATGCTAATGTTAGCATTTAGCTCAAAGGCTGCTGTTCCTATAGAACAGCCTTATGGATCAGCAGTCACCTCTTAATTTTTTCTTCTTAAATTGTTATTTTTTTGGCCTTTGTGCCTTTATTGGATCGTGTTAGTGAGAGAGAGACAGGAAAGTAGGGGAAAAGAATGGGGGGAGGACATGTGGGAAAGGGCCATGAGCGGGATTCAAACTAATGACCTCCACATTGAGACTGTAGCCCTACACATGGGACGCCAGCTCAACCAGGTGAGCTATAGCGGCACCCCTTAAATTGCTTTTTGATTAATTTCGTCGGCCTGTCTGGAATCTCAAAGCTGAGAAACAATGTGTTTCTGTTTATCTTTACTGCACGTGCAGACTTCCAATCTGAACGCTGCATGTTACATACACATCACCGAGCCTGTAATGACATTTGAAGGAGGACTGATGATTGTAGTTGCTATTGTCGCCCTCCCACACTGAATTCACAGGGGAGGCGGTGCAGTGGAGAGAAAGTGAACAGATCCCAGGTGTGTCGCCGAAGAGGGAAAGTTTAAGATGATCGCTGCTTTTGCATCACCAGCATTTAAAAAACAGCTGCATCAGAATCCACAAGCTGATTGTCAGATGTCAAATTTTCCCAACTGCATAAACATCAAGCAAATTCAGAAGTTAATATTTTGTGAGTACAATATTTGGTAAAGAATTAAACCTTCATTGGGCTCTAAACTGCCGTGCTGACTCAGGAGAGAAATCAGAAGCTGCACATGGAAGCATCGGCCTTGTTGCTGTGTCTTTCAGACTTTATTGATTTATCAAATCTCACCCACCAACATTCTCATCATGACATTACTGACAAGCCCTTGTTCTGTTGCTATGAGCAAACACTTGGCTGCAAGAAACTCGCTGCCCTCTGAGGGAGGATTCTACCGAAACAGAAGAGCAGGATTTGTGCTGTTACACCGACAACAACACTTCAAGCATTGTTGCACACTTCTGCAGTGTGTGTTCTTGCATTTATCACAGAGAAATGTGATAAAACTACAACAGATTTGATGCTCAGTTATAGTTTAACTCTCAGTGATGCTGTGAAGTAGGAAGGATGTCAGTTTGAGCTCATAACGGACAAATGAAGCTCTGCTCTGCTGCATTATATATCAGTAAAAAACCTTTTTGCACCTAAATGCAAATGTTCACCTTTTGTTCGAGCCTCCCACCTGCGTTCAGGCCTTTTTTTCTCTGTGTGTGTCCTACAGGGGAGTGTGTGGAGCGACTGCCTGTATGGATGCTGCTGCTATCCGCTATCTTGGCTCCAGATCTCCAGAGAGCTGAAGAGAAGAGCAGCATCCCACGCCTCCTCCTCCTCCTCCTCCTCCCTGGCCAGATACAGCGCTCTGACCTCCCTGCAGGGGGCGCACTTGGTCTAGACACATCCAGGACTTATGGTTTTCTCATGCAGCCCTGTCCTCCAGAGTACAGGAGTTGATTTAATCACACTTCCTCCGGTCCGCAGCCACTCCCAGTTACCTCAGAGGGACCGAGCGGGGACACAATGCGTCGCGAAGAGAGGAAAGTTCACTTTGTCCCCAGATGAAGAGAAAGAACTGTGATAAAAGCTATTTCAAGGTTAGAAGCTGAGGTCTTGTTCTTTTGAGGACTGGATTATATTCTTTCAGTGGTGGAATGTGACTCAGTTTCAGCTCCATAGAGGATGTTTTTTTTTATAAGTGTGATCCAAAATCACTAAAATAAGTTTTTTTTTTAAAGTAAAAAATAGATAATCGTCTGCATAATTGTGTTTTTTTTGTTTGTTTTGTTTTTTTAATTGTTCCCTCTTCTAATCAAACTACCTAATATCTGAAGTAGGTGAATACAGTAGGGCTTTGAAAACAGAACTTTTACATATAATAGAGTATTTTTTTTAATGTATATTGATGTATTAGTACTTTTAGTGAATCTAAATTTTGCTTCTCCCACTGCTGCATTCTTTAGTAAAGTTAAAGCAACACTGAGGATGTTTGTTTCCAATAAATGCAGAAATAAAACGCAGAAAATGATGCATTCATGAATCCCTACATGCACAAATGACAGGAATGTTATAGAGAGGGACAATGTTAAACCAGGTTGCAACTGTTATCTTAGATAAACAGATAATGACATTCGAACATGGTAAAAGTACAGTCGTCATTAAAACGAATCTGAATATTTCCCTTGCATGTGAGGTTTCATTCATGTTTTAAAGACTCCCTCTGATGAAAACTGTTTTTTTTACCTTGTTAATACATCCATGTGGTGTTTTAAAGGATTTATCATGCACAAAATAACAATAATGTATTTACATCTGGACCATTTTAAGGCAGAAAGGTATTATTTTTATGGAAAAAACTCTTCAAAATGTGTAACTTTGACACACAGAGAGGAGTTTTAGGGAGATTAAGCTTTAAAAATTATCATTCGTGACTGCGTAGTTGTTGTTTTTCTCTTATCTTAAAAGCTTGTCTTTTTATAATAAAGAAAGGGAACACAATAGCTTTTACCTCAGCAACTGATTTGACCATTCATCCATCCTCATTAGGGTCATGGGAGGCTGGAGTCTATCCCAGCTGACTCAGGGTGAAGGCAGGGGACACCCTGGACAGGTCACCAGTCTATCACAGGGCTACACTTAGAGACAGACAACCAAGCACACTCACATTCACACCTACAGACAATTTAGAATCACCAATTAACCTCAACATGTTTTTGGACTGTGTGGGAGGAAGCTGGAGAACCCGGAGAGAACCCACGCTGCACGGGGAGAACATGCAAACTCCACGCAGAAAGATCCTGGGTGTCCTTACCGGGACATGAATCAGCCACCTTCTTGCTGCGAGGCAACAGTGCTAACCACTGCTCCACCTTGCAGCCCCTGATTTGACAATTAAACACGAATTCCAAGATACTACAGTTGAAGTGATACATTGTTGTTTTTGTTTTAAATTCCTGTTGTAGCTCATTTGAGTGATAAAGTCTAAACATGATAAGGATTATTTGCTAGAAATCAGTAAAAGGATCCTCTCATTCTGATGTCACTTGTCAAAACACAGATTTTATTTCTGTTCACCTTCCAGTTGCTCACACTGAATACATTCCATTCAGTGCATGCTATCATTCCTGCCCACATCCCCGTCCATTGGGCCTCTCTGGGATTTCAAGTGGCATTTTGATCCAAATATTTAGTTTTGAACTGTTTGAATGAATTCTAATAAAATGATTAAGCACTGCAATGCTAACGTCTGAACAATACAAGGAAATGGCAGAATGCACAACTTCCTAGCAAATGGGACCAAGAGCTTTGCAATATGCAAACAAGTGCACGGACCCACGTGTCGCTGCGGTGCGGGACATTTTCTACCCTTCTTATCACATATGTACGACTAAGAACTGACTAGTAGTTGAAATGTGGCAATTTTTAAGCACAATGACGTCTGAGATTTAAAAGGATGCATGAGGGTCAGATGGTCTGATGTCTACGGCGCTGACACAAGTCCGACTGGACGGACCAGTTGGTTGCATGCATCCTCTTCTGTCCTGTCACGTCTGTTGCTTTACAGCAGCTCTATAAATTAGCCTGGAACTCCATCAGTCATTCAGGTGTTGGAACTCTGCTGCGTCTCCACAGTAAGGTAAGACAATCAGAGAGACAGACAGAATTCAGATTTTTAGTGATGAAGAAGTGAAGAATCAAAGCGTTCGGGCCGTAATGACAGTTTCATTCTATTGTAATGAGTACAGTACAGTTTGGTAAATGCTTCTGACTGTGTATCAAATTTTTTGAAGGATCCTGTAAAGGATTTAAAATTTGAAATCTATTCACGGATGAGCCAAACTTGATCTGGCGCCCAGCTGAGGGTTAAATTCTGGCTCATGCAACATGGCTCCAAAATGTAGCCACCCCGGCAGAGCAGCTGCTGATTTTACATCCCACAGAAATGACAATTCCATCACTGGCACAAGCTCACAGAAAGCTGAACTGCACCAGGACACAGAAGCAGAAATGTAGCTGACATAATGGGTTTGATCCTCATTTAGGCTCCACTATTATGAAGAGACAAAACTTATATTAATCAGCGTATACAAATGGTCTTAAAGTCAACAAATGCATTTGCAGTTCCTTGTGATTTTATAACTGTTATATTTAGTGCCTGTGAAAAGACAAACAAACACAAACACACACCTTGACATTCTTACATTTTTCAAATTTAATATAAGAGAATATACTTCTTTCCTTTTTTTCCTACTTTGTCATCCTCAAGTGGTCAAAATTTTGCATTTTCAGCATACTGTAAAAAAAAATTTATTAACAAAAAAGGTGTAAAATGTCATTTTTCTTGTCATTTTAAAGATTTCCCTGTAAAAAAAAAGTTAAAAAAAAACATGTGTAAATAAAGAGAACAAGGTTATTAAATCAGAATAGAAAAATAAATATTTTAAAACTATTTGACAGATTTTTACAGTTTTGTTAAATTGCAGATCAAGTCAAAATCAAATAGAAAAAAAAAATGAATTTACACTTTTACTGTTGAAAAACAAAGCACACAAAAAACAGGCCCTAAAAATGTTTGTACAATAAATACCATCACAATGTGTGACTGTAAAATCACACAATTTTACTTAATTTAAAGTTGTTAAAAAAAAATTAACTAATTAAAAGTATTGTGACTTTTTTTCCTTCTTTCTTACATATTTTTCCTGCTTCTAGATTTGGATTTGCAACACCAATATTTATTTATTTATTATTATTTTTATTTATTTATTTATTTTTTACTGATTTATGTTCATTTGTTTTACAGTGAAGTGTTGTCATGACTGTTACTGTTTGTTTGTTTGTTTGTGGCAGTTGTTCATCAGAAGCTGAAGCCATGCCCGACACGGTTTCAAACCAACCCAGGCCGTACATCACGAGCACGACGTCCAACGACTGGACATCTGGCATCTGTGATTGCTTCGAAGACCTGCCCACATGTAAGTGCAGCTCCATGTCTTAACAAAGCAGACAAACAGATTTTTTTTACAAAGTGCCTGTTGATTAGAGACACAAAAGGCTGCAATTCTCTGCACATTTGTGGAGACAAGACTTGGCCGTCTGAATCTGTCTCACGTGCCCGGAGCTGATCACTCGGGCTGATCTGGGCTGAAGAATGCAAAGGACAGCAGATAGCCATGTATCTGGGTGTAGTGCAAACCAGCGGCATCCTGAGATAATGCAAAAGATCAAATCTAAAAACTCTAAGTTTTCCAGCAGTGAAGTCTTACTACTGTGTCTTCTTTCAGGCTGCCTGGCGTTTTGGTGCTTTCCCTGCTTCACCTGCGTGACATCGCACAAGGCCGGGGAGTGTGTGTGTTTACCTCTGCTGGACGGTTTTGGACTCATCCCCCCCATAACCACATCCATGAGGGTTTCAGTGCGCCAGCGATACGGCATCGAGGTACTGAGCCACTTTATCATTACCGAGGCGCCTTCGTGCCAATAAATCGCACATCAACTGCGTCACCACTTAGTTAACCAGCATAGAGGTCACTGTTCCCTTCACTGTTTATCTGATCTCTGATCAATCTCAAACCTGTTCGGCTTTTCACTGCAGCCTCTATTACATTCCCAGACAACATCCAGCAATTCATGTACCGTGGCACACTGTTTTCCTTTGTTCCAGATGATGCGTTTAGAAGATTTTAACAGTGATTAATGACTGTGGCTGAACAGTCAGCTGTGTTATATAACTTTTACAGCTTTATGTCATGCATTTCATCTATTTTGCATGAAAACTTGTACTGGGACTGTATCTGTTATAAAAAAAAAAACACACAACCAGCTCCATTTTTTTAAGGCTGAAGACGCCACCTACTGTGATTAAAAAAGAATTTGTTGTGCTTCATTCCTGTTCTATCAAATTTGGTAGAATTGCACTTTGAGAAGATTTAAAACAGTTTTAATCACCTCAGCTTCATTGACTCGCTCTCTAATTTCCAGCTGTCATTAGGAGGAAGTACAAATGTCCATTTTTGTTGAAGTTTTTCCAGATCTCACCATAGTTTGGTTTGATAAGGAGACTTTGTGTGTTTCAAAATTCACCAAAGTGTTTCTCATCAGTAGGGGCCAAGGTTGTTCTCAACTGCAATCACTCTTGTTCAATCCTGCTATTTACGAATCAGAAATATAACCAAAGTCAAACCAATGCTCCCTAAAAATATAGTTAAATTTATCCACACCCTGCAACTCATGATTCACCTGCCACAGCGATCGCCCATTTACAGTTAGTTTAAAACAGCAGGGAACACATTACTGTAGAATTACACTGGCTGGTTATAGACAGGTTCTATACGCTAATAAAAAGAGAAATGTTGGATAAAACTTTAATGAATTTCTTCAACTGGTAACACATAACCTAATTAAGTTTAACCAAATTAAGTTAAGAAGTGATATTAATGCCACTAAGTCAAGTTAAATAATGCGATTGCTCTCAAATGAGCATTGACGCAACTTGATGTTAACTAAAGTGAACTTGACATTTCTTATTTTCCCAACTGAATTATTCACTTTATCTAAGCGTAACATGATGTCATTAAACTCATCGTTCTTTCCTTTGTAATCATTGTGGATTACAGATAATGGCGGTTAGTTTGGAGCAGAAAAATTTGCTAATGAAGTAGTAAAGATAATTTTTTACTCAGTTAATTATCATTGTAAAGGGACAAAGTGTAATTTTAAGGTAATACCTAAAGTCAGCTGCCCTCAGCAAAGCAGAAAGAGACTTCTTTAAATCAGTACTTTACTTCAACAACAGCTCAAATACACGTTTTACATTGTAGTAATGAGGTTTATTGCTGTTATAAATATCACTTCACAGCTTTGCAGTTGTTACTGACTGAATTCGGGGAGTTTTTGTTTTCAGGTGGAAGTTTCTTATCACCTTTCTGTCTTCACAGGGGACCATCTGCAAAGACTGCTGCTACACCTGGTGCTGCTACTCCTGCACCTGGTGCCAGATAGCAAGAGAGATCAAAACCAGGGCGAACCCCATCCTGTTCGTCAACATGAACCCCAAATAAGACCAGAGAAGGCGGGGTTCGCCACCGCCTCATCGCTGGTGAAACAGACGTCACTGGGGACCCGTCTTCGTCATCAGCGAGGGCCATTCATACAAGACTGACTTCTGATCTGTATCAGGAATGTCACCGAGCGGCTGATTGCAGATCAGAACATGACGGCTGTAAATGATGCATCACTCAATAACAGAAAGCGGAGATAAGCAGACACTTGGCCTCTGTGACATCCACTAATGAGAGCTAGCCAGGGAGACACATTGGTGTACTGATGATGCTGATTCTTCTATTTTAAACCAACATTTTATTCCCTCTACAGTTTAATTAGACATGTTATTTCATTTTTTTTTCTCTCTTTTATCTTATATGTTCCTTTGGATTGATTTGTTGTCATACTTTTATCTACAAAAGGACTTCATTAAACTTGATATGTCACCAAAAATGTGTAGTCCTGAAACTCATGTGCAAAAATCTCTTGCATGAATGGTAATAAGAGTTGTTAGTTGCGAATTACACATTTTAATGTTGCTAAGTAATTAACATTTTACCTCATTCTATCGCCATTTGCTTCTAATATCTATTCATATGCAAGTATTCTGTATTTATAAGTGCAATAAAACTCTTATACCTCAAAGCCCGTGTAAAGATCTGCATAATAAACGTCACACAAGCCAAGTTCAAATCGTTGCAGATTCGTCCGTGTGCTCCATGTGGTCAAACTGGTTTTCTGTGCAGAAGCTTTAACCTCAGGCAACATTACAAAGGAAACACGGGAGCATGCAACAGGAAGACCTGACATTAACATTAAACTTCAGGGTTGTGTGAAGTTCCTGCAAAAAAAAAGAAAAAGAAAAAATGTTCGGATTAATAGTAAACAACTATCACCAAGTGACTGCTGTGAACGCTGCTGTCATAAGGATTCAAATGAGCCGTGTCTTGACGCACAACAATTGGAGGAAGGAAAGGTTCGGAACCGAGCGAGCGCCTCAGGAGCTTTGTTTGAGGTCAACTCTGAAAAGGTGCAATGAATGTAGAAGGAGTCCCGTGAGAAAAATAGGGATGGTTGTTTTTTTTATTTTCAGGCCTTTCCTTATTTGAGTAATCGCCATGGCAACGGATGTGTTTTTAGCAGCATCGGTTTCAAAGTGCGATCGCTATCCAGGCTGAAGATTGGAGCACCTGTGGCTGTGATGCAACATGTTGTTTGTTTTAATTTTACCTTGCCTTCCACTGGTGCATATGACAGTTACATAAAGGTACAGGCACAGGAAGTCAGGAATGAGTAAAATGTCATTAACAGTCGTTGCAATTTTTCATCCTTTTATATGTAGAATTAATTTAGAGCCTTCTAGCTATCAATCAGAGTTATTTAACCAAACTGTACGACCCACGTCAACCCCTTTAAACGATAACGGACCTGTTACTGCCCCTTTGAGATAAACCCTGTTATCAGTGCACAACCATCTGAACTCTGATCACGGTTGCTTCTCTTCCTTCTTCGGAGTTCGGTTTCCCCTGCTGGATGTGCTGCAGCTCAGCTTCCAGATGCTGCAACAACGTCCTCATGAGGTCAGAAAAAGTGACGCTAGATGTCTCACTCCTTTCTTTTTTCCCCCCAGCTGTTACTTTCTTTCCATTCTGTGTGTCTCAGTTAGACATGGCAGCTGTCTGCATCTACCTCCAACATCTGCACCGTCTGCTCATGGTGCCAAGTGGCCAGGGGAGGTCAAAAGATGCAACCAGGCGCTGGCTGTGAAAACATACGGACCACCCAGTCTGGAGTCTGGATCTTCAAACTCCCTCCTCTTCTAACTTACTCCTGCTGGTTTATTTTTGTCTTTGGGTTCTATATCTGTTTTCATGGCATCATGCAATCCAAAGTGCAAAACTGCAAATATAACATCTAATCACGAAAATCAGTCTAGAAATGCAAAGTATTTTCATAGCGATGCTAGTTTGGATATTTTAGGTTTCAACGGAAAGGGATTTTTATCAACTTTCCCTACCAAAGAATGTTATCCTATCTCCTCCACGCTGCTAGACATCAACAGGTTTGTTCTAACTTGTTAAGAGTTAGTTTGTGGGAAGACAAACAAGCGCATAGGTAGACTAACACAAGTGAGAGCTGTTCTTTAGATATAAGATGTACAAAAATATATATTGCCACAATATAATTGGGGCCTCGTACAACTTTTGTCATAAAAAACTTGCAATATCTTTGCATTAGTCATGGCTGGATAAGCTTGAAATTTACCTTAAAACGTCGACCTTCACCAGGTGTTAGGGCCTAAATTTTAAGACTTCTTGCCCGATGCGGCGTTATATCTGCATCAAACCATCTCTGAGCCTTTAAAATGTGCGTAACTTCCATTAATAGCTAAAACATGTCATGATTATGCTCACCCTTTCTCTCTCTCTTTCTTTCTTTTCTTTTCTTTTCTTTAATAAAACATTTGATTCCTTGTTGAGAGGGTGTGTAGGAAGCTTCACAAATAGCTCCTCTGTCCCGCTCTGAGTGGGACTATTTTTAGTTATATGCAAAATGTCAGCAGTCTTCCTTGGCTTGATAAATAAGGGGCCCTCGGTTTGTTTTTGGTGAGGGCTTCATTTGGCTACTCAGGCTGTTTGGTCAGCTGATTTGTTTTGTGATGTCTGGGTTCATATATAAATACAAGTTGAAAACACTCCAATAAACTCAAAGAAATCTGCTCTAGCTGTCATCTTGTTTGAATAAATAACTATATTTTGCAAAAAAGTTAAGAGCTCTAGAGTAATATGTTTAAATGCTTGGTAGTCAGTGGTGTTAAACTACTTTATACTTCCACTCCACTCTGCTTTAGAGGAATATATTGTACTTTCTGTTCCACTACATGTATCTGACAGTTTCAGTTACTATTAATGTTATCAATGTATAATTGAACAAGCTTTTAGGATACATGGTTAAATATTAAACCAGTGATTTCCAAGCTTTCTGTCTTCGTCACATTACAGATGCCTCTAAAACTCTCACATGATTTCATTTCAATAAATGTTAAACTGATCCAACATGTCTGTTACAGCCCATGGTGTTGGTGCCGTTTTGGTCATGTGGACTGAAAGCTCGATCCAGGACACCAGCTGCCAGTCATCTCAGCTACTTAGCCTGAAGCTGAAGACCTGCACTCTGGCCCTTGTTCTCCCGCCTCCGGTCACATCGGATTGGACCACCACCGCTCCTCCTCCTCCACCCCAGCAGTCACCACACCTGGATATAAAAGCGACCAGCTTGGGGCTGGCTGGAATTTAATGTGAACAGTTCGCCCTGGTGCCTCTCGGTCTGTCTCTTTGTGTTAATGTAACTTCTGTTGGCAGCTGCTAACTCGGTGTGGGAGTTTCGTGAGCGTCTTAGTAAAGACTGACTCCCGATAGCAGCTGTGCAACTTGGTGAAGAAATTACTTGAGTCTTGTATTTTGAGGCACTAGTTTGTTTAAGTTTCTTTTGCTATGTCTGGATGTTGCTATTAGATTTAAAGTTTGTCTAAAGAGTTCAGTTTTATTTGCTAGCTTCAATACTCTGTTTGCCTTCATTTGGTTATGTTTGGCTCGTTCATTTTTAGCAACATCCACATCTTCTTTTGTATTGTCACCGTTCTGTTGTGTTCATTTACATTACTGAGCAATAAATTGCATTACTTGAACCATTTCCATCTGTTTTTGTTGCATCCAGCTGACCCTAGAGGCTGGATCGTAACAATGTCACTGAAAATCTAAAGTTTTAAGAACATTTTTGAAGTTTTTTATAATCTTTTTCTTATTCTCACATTAATCATCTGACAGCCACTAAGCTTCATCTGCTGTCCCTTTACATAAAACTGTATGAAACCAGCTCCACCTGCAGCAGCTACATCATTACCATGCTGCTGACACACTCATGCTTCACGATTAATAATTTATCAATATCATATATGATAATATATCAGTCAGATGGACCAAAGAAGAACTTTTCCTTTTATATTTATGTACTTAGGTAGGATTTCTCATGCAGGACTTTCACTTGCAGTAGAATATTTTCATATTGTTGTAATGGTACTTTTATCTAACTAAATGATCTAAATACTTCTCTACCTCTGTTAGTAGTATGTGTGATAGTGAACTGTAGATAAAATCCTCGCGTCTGATTGGCCATTCTTTCTCCATGTGACTGATCATATGAGAAACTCACAGCAGCTCTTCAGCTTCTCTGTAAGTAGAATTTACAGGCTTGTAAAGGTGGTTCATTCTTACTAACAATAAACCCAGGCACTGATCTGCACAGTAAAACAGCGTTGGCTCTATCCTCACATTAAAGGATCCGTGTTCTTTGTTAAGTCCTCAGAGCCACGATCTCTGAGCTGCCGTTGTGTTGAGCTGGGTCTCGTTCCCTGGCTCTGGTTTATGTAACTCCACAGAGGCAGAGGAGAGGAGGGAAAGGCTGCGGTTCACTGATACGGCTGTCGAGCATTGACTCGTGCTGTTATTGTAATCACCAGCGCTCGCGTTATTTTCCCTCCGCGGTGTGACCTTGCCGCTTCCTCCTTCCCTCGTTCCCTGCCGCTCCCACCTCACACTCTCTGACTGTGTTCCAGTTTGGATTTTTTGTTTCTCCTGTTCAGCCTGAAGTTTCTGCATCAAAAGCATGAAACGCATTTAGTGTTTGAGTCAAGATTCTGAGCCTGAAACTGACTCGTGAGCGCTGAAATACAGTAAAATGCGAATAATTGGTAAAAACTGGAACGATGAAGGAAATGAGTAATGACGGAATGATGAGGAACTTTGTCTAGAAAAGACATTCATTTGGCAAAAACATGCAATCTAGCAGCTATTCACGTCTTCTTGTTCTGGCTCTGTGTGGCTGGAAGGACAATAAAGACACAATTATGGCATATCTAATGTTCTTGCTTATACATTAAAGCTTTTCCAGTGTGAGGACCAATCCATATCTATTATAAAAATATGACCATCACCATTGTTTTCAAAGGTTGCAGAATGTTTAGAAAGTAGAAAATTTCCATCACATTCCGTAACATCAGCATTTGCTCACGAATTGTTGTTAAATGCTAGTATTTGCTGTCTGATTTACAGTGTACATTAGTTCATGTTTTCACGGGAGCGTTTCATGTTTCACTGGTCTTTAACCTTTGCTCTAGAGCTAAAGACTCATCCCTTTGTGAGGCATGGCTAATCTCACATGCTGGACTTCAACCTGTGTGTATGAGAGTTATGTTGTGTGGAAACAGATATTTCATTGTTTCCTGACCTACTCAGAACGTGGACTCAAGTCAAACTGCTGGATTTTGATCTTATCAGAAGCAGGTGAGGTGTTTGCTTCATTTTGAATGGAATGATATAAATATAAAACGTCTAATCTACAGCAGTAACTAACTACCCTTTATGCTGGAGCTTATTTCCAAGCAGAGGAATGGTTTAATGTGTGAACAGCCACTCTTGCTTGTGCTTTTTCTCTATTTTCTGAGCTACTAGAGTGATGACTATTATCCCAACTGATATATGATTGGTTGGCAGAGAACATTATCAGTTTGGAAACAACCTTCATGGCGGAAAAATGAGGCAAACATGGACGTGCAGTTCCTTGAATGGCCACTTGAGACAGACTGTGAAAGTGGTCCAAACCCCCTAAACTCTCATGTTGAAATTCTTAGCTCTACAGCAGAAACAAACATGTTAACAGCCTGGTGCAAATAAAAGATTTCTGTTTCAACTGTGTTAAGGCTTGAAGGTATGGAAAGTTAAGGGCCTGGTTGCACTGAGTGAAAAAAATGGGTCATCATAAAGCAATCCCTTGCACAGGGATGTGAGCAAGGCCTACCTAAGGTCCACTCCTTTGCTCATTTTTGGATTAGCTGACAGTTAGACAAAGTCATACACTTGCAATAAATCAACAGCCAGGGCCACAACACTGAGCCTCAAAAGCGCTTTTCAGAAAACCAGTGGGCAACGTCAAAAGGGCCCTGTGTATCTTTTTATACAATCCATGGAAGGACAACAACACAACAAATACCCAAGATAACCAAGATCATAAGAATACCCAAGATCATAACCTCGGAGAGAATATGTTTTGCTCAAGACATAAATGAGAATGCAGTTTAGTTTATGGATATATGTTTTTTTTGGGGGGGGCTCAAAAACCCTAAATGACTTTCTCCATTTTTAGGTGAATTAGTCCAGAGCTGACAGGCAAACATTTTTGACCATTCCCTTTGTTCCATTTTGCACCTCAGTCCCATGCCGCCTGAAATAACACAATGCCTTCCAAAGCTGTTCATTTCTGTCTCATAGAAAATGAACTTCATGCTTCTTTTTAACATCTTTGCTACACTATGTGTTTCTGCTACGGTCAATACATTGTGTTGCGTTTACACAAATTTGAAGCACTACTATCTTCCATTCATCCCAATCAGGCACAAGACGAAGCAGCTACAACTTAAGATTACACAGTTGAAGGGTCCAGTAACTTACCTTTCTTGTTTCTTCCAGGAAATGTCCACCATTTCAATCTCTGCAACCCTGGCAGGGCTCTGCTTGCTGCTGCTCAGTCCAACTATCTGTAGCAGCAGCAAAATTCTGGTAGTGCCTCTAGATGGCAGCCACTGGCTCAACATGGAGGTGATCCTCAAGGAGCTGCACTCCAGGGGCCACGACATCACAGTGCTACGTTCTCCACAGAGCTGGTACATTCCCAAGAACTCTTCCATTTATACTTCTATCGATGTACTCATGCTGGAAGAGCGAGACAGGGACTACTACAATAAACTGGTACAAGACACTATGCAGTGTCGCAGGTACCCCACATTTATACGCAGTTTCTGCAATCGGCATGTGATCACATCCATGTTTACTCAGGGCCATGATGTCCTGGCCAGATCGGCTGCTTCAATGTTTGATAACACGGTTTTTATGAAGAAGCTGCAGGACGCCAAGTTTGACTTGATGTTAACAGACCCTGGTCTGACCACAGGGGTTCTTCTTGGTGGCTACCTCAAGCTGCCGATGGTTTTCAATGCACGCTGGATTAATTCAGGGGATGGCCATTTTACCATAGCCCCTTCTCCTGTCTCCTATGTCCCCGTGTCAGTAAGTGAACTTACTGATCAGATGGATTTTGTGGAAAGGACCAAGAATATGCTACATTATATACAAGCTGTTGTTGAACAATACTTCATCATCAACCCTTCCTACTCAGAGCTGTTCAAGCGGCACTTCCCTCCTGGAACTGACTTGCTGTCCTTGCAGCATTCAGCTGATATCTGGCTGCTGAGGGCAGATTTTGTCTTTGAGTTCCCTCGGCCCACCATGCCTAATGTGGTGTACATAGGAGGGTTCCAGTGCAAAGAGGCCAAACCCCTCCCTGCTGATCTGGAAGCATTCGTGCAGAGCTCTGGGGAACACGGGGTAGTGATCATGTCTGTGGGGACGTTGGTGTCAGCTTTGTCTGAAGAAGTCACGGAGGCCATCGCTGCTGCTTTCGCTCAACTCCCTCAGAAAGTGATTTGGAGGTTTGAGGGTGAAAAACCTTCATCTCTGGGTAACAACACCTTGGTGGTGAAGTGGCTGCCTCAGAAAGATCTCCTGGGACACCCCAAGACTCGTGCCTTTGTAGCCCACGGAGGCACCAATGGCGTATATGAGGCCATCTACCACGGCGTTCCCGTTCTGGGCCTGCCCCTCTTCTTTGATCAGTTTGACAATCTATTCCGGTTAAAGGCGCGTGGTGCAGCTCAGATGGTGGAGCCCCAATCTCTGACCAAAGAGAACTTCCTGGAGGCTCTAACGGACGTCATTGAGACTCCCTCTTACCGTGAAAACATAAAGCGTCTCTCCAAGCTACACCGCGATAGACCCGTATCTCCTATGGACACCGCCATCTTCTGGATTGAGTACGTCATCAGAAACAAAGGAGCAGCCCACCTGAAGTCTGCAGGATTCAGTTTGCCTTGGTATTCCTACTTCTGCCTGGATGTGGTTGCTTTTATCTTGGCACTAACTGGCACCTTCATCTGGGCTTTTGTGTTTATGTGTAGGATTCTCTGCTGCCGGAGGTCCAGAAGAAAGACAAAAGCAGAGTAAATGATCCAAACATAAGTCAGTCTCAAATAACTTTTTCGAGAAAATAATGGTCAGTCAATCATAGAAATCATAGAAATGTTTTTTTTTTTAGTTTTTTTTTACCAGAAATAAAAAAGATGTAGCTAGAGGACGTTAAATCATGCCTTACACCCAAGAAGATTTGTCAGTTTTGAGAAATTCTTTCACCTAATCCAAACCCTGACCATACACACTTTCTGTTTTGACATCACACAACTTTCTTCAAACCTTTAACATGTTCTGCTCTTTTCGTACTCAAATAAACAATAAAACAGCTTCTCTGACCTTCTTTCTATAGTTTTGTCTTCCAAGGACTGTAATGAGTTAAAACCGTGGAGCGTTCGGCAGAGTGACATGACATATTAACTGCAAGTAATGTCAGATTTGAACACATGGACAACATTTTGGATTCTGTATGTGCTTCCTCATATGTCCACTGTGAATCAGCATCTACATGTCACTGAGAAAAGATGCTCCTTTGATCTCTCGAGCTGAGGATTGTCATGCTTTTAAGACCTACAAAGGGAGACCCTCGATGGAGCCCAAACAAGCCTGACAGTCGCAACATGTTGTATCATCACATCATTTCTGCTGAACAAAACAAGCTCCAGAAATAGTGGCATGATAACCGCAGTGAGTTTCTGATTAGTTTCTACCGTTTCCTGTGTGACATAAAGGTTGTGCATGAAGAGGAACATCTGACACTGAGCGTTCACATATATTACCAAAATCTAAATCCGCAAGAAAAGACACTGAAACATCATATTATCTTTGTTTTTTATATATTACATCTACTCTCTTCTGCAGGACTCTCACTTTTCAGATTCTGGCAGATGCAGTAGAGTAGTTGCATGTTTGCAGAAATACTACACTCACACTGTATGTTTAAACAGATTGTAACTGCGAATGCATGTGGAGTCTAATCGTGAGATTGTTGATGTCAGTGCTGCAAACCACAAACAAATGTGAGATCACTGTGTACTCAGTTGACTTTGGAACTGCTAAATTTGGAAAAGAACCTCAGGCCAGGTCAAGCAGAGGGCTGAAGCACTGCGAAAAAAAAAAAAAGAAGTACTTCAGCCATAATAAAACTGCCCACTAGACAGAGCTGAAGATGTTTCTCTGTATTCTGGTTAAATGGTTTGACAAAGCTGTTGTGACTTGGACTTTGAAAAAAAAAAAAAAAAGCAAATAAAACATAACTGAGTATTTTATGATGTAATTTAGCATGATGATTCTGAGAAAAGACAAGAGCTGAAAAGAGGTGACATTGAAAGTGGTTTGCAACAGGTTGCAATTACCTATAAAGTCTGTCCAGAGTGCATGTTGTAGTTCACGCCTTATAGACCCCCAACAAATGCAGCATGGCAGCGATGATGCTAAACTGGTTGCAACAATAAAAGAGGAAGCTTCAATGTCAGAAGAGCATATTAAAATAAAGCATGTGTATTAGAATGAAGTCTTTTTGTAGCTTTTTTAGCTTTAAAATGAAAGTGAAAATATCGCACTTTTACACTTCAGCATATCCAGTTTCTATATCAATATCCTTTGTTTTGATGTTGCAATTTCATTAATCTTTTGCAGACTTGTACATGATTTAAACGATGCACACAGATAAGCCATAACGATAGAAACCTACCCCTCGTGCCACCAAAAGAGCTTTAAATCAGTAAGTCATGGCCTCCAACAGTCCTCTAAAGGTGTCCTGTGATATCAGAGGCATTAGTCCTTTAAGTTATCTAACTTGTGCAGTGCGGCCTCCATGGATGGTACTTGCTTTTACAACACATCCCACACATGCTCGATTAAATTGAGATCTGCAGAAGTCAACATTCAAACCATTCCTAAACTAATTTCGCAGCGTGGTAGGACACATGAACCTGCTGGAAGAGGCCAAGACACTGTCGCAAGATCACTTGTTGCCCTTTCTTGTACAACTTTTGGTATGAACTAACCACTGGATACCTGACACACTCAACAAGACCTGCTGTTTTGAAGATGTGCTGACCCAGTCTTCTCAGATCTTCACGCTGCTTATTTTCCTGCTTCCAACACACCAGCTTTAAAAACCAACTGTTGCCCGGGTGTCAAATTCATCCCACCTCTTTACAAGTGCCATTGTAGCAACATAATCAATGTTGTTCCTTTTACTTGTCAGTGGGTTCAATGTTGTGGCTCTTCTGTATGTCCCCACAACATGAGCAACACAAATATATGATGAACTGCTGATTCGTCCAGTTAACTATAATTCCTTTTTTATTTCAATTGTTGGTCACATTCATTGACTGTGTGTGTGTGTGTGTGGTGTGTGGTGTGTGTGTGTGTGTTAAATACTGCAGGAGAATGTTCACACTTAGAATGTACTTTAAAAGGAGTGACTTGTTAAGGGTTCTACTGAGAGAATGCACTGATTTGACTGTAGATAAACATCCTTGCGTCTGATTGGCTACTCCTGCTCTGCCATGTGACTGATCACATGATCACCTGACCGCAGCTCTTATAGGTTACTGCTACACCTCACTGTAAGTAGAATCTACAAGCTCATACATGTGGGTTATTCTTTACTTTTTCCAAGACTGCTCTTCTGAGGTTTATTCTCATAACTAACAATAAACCCAGGCCCTGATCTGAACAGTTATACAGCCAAGTGTTGGCTTCATCCTCACGTTAAAGGATTTACGTTGTTCAGAGCTGCATGTCTGCTGTTTGTTGACGAGCTGGGTCTGGTTCTCTGGGTCAGGTTTATGTAACTCCACAGAGTCAGAGGAGAAAAGGGGAAGGCTGCGGTTCGCTGATACGGCTGTCGAGCATTGACTCGTGCTGTTATTGTAATCACCAGCGCTCACGTTATTTTCCCTCCGCGGCGTGACCTTGCCGCTTCCTCCTTCCCTCCTTCCCTGCCGCTCCCATCTCACAATCTCTGACTGTGTTCCAGTTTGATTTTTTATTTTTTTTCACCCTGCTCAACCTGAAGTTTCCTCATCAAAAGCACAAAATGCACTTTTTGTATTGTAATATTTCTCCCTGAAGACTCAGAATGTGAGGTCTGTACATGAAACTGACTTGTGAGTGCTGTAGTAAACAAGGAAATGAGTGGCAGGATGAGTAAAAAACACACAAATTGATTAGGCCAAAAACTGCCTTACAGCGCCCATGTATATCCAACCTACTTGATCTTGAACAAATTCTATTAAACGAGTGCACTTGTGATTGGAAAAAAGTAAAAGACACACAACATAGAGTAACTAATCTATTACTAATCTATTATCTCAACCTCAACCTTTACTCTCAGAAGCCTCAGACCTTTGCTGGTTGTGTCAAACCCACAGACTGAACTTTGATCAGTGTGTGTAAAAGTAATGCAGTGGGGAAAACAGCTACGAATTAGTGTCCTCACTCATTCACTCACAGCCTGGAGCTCGATCCCAAACCACTGGAGTTTCATACAACAAGAGGCAGGTGAGGTATTTAAATAACTTTTGACAAAACAATCTTAGTAAGCAGGATAATATGCACAAATAATTACATTAATCAAAAATACACAAAACACATGTGATGTTAAATTATTTCACTAAACATGCTCCTGCTAATGTGTCTACAATATCTTTCTCTTCACTTTCTTTTTTCATTGCTACTGCTACAATGTGTATTGTCACTCTTTGGTGGCAAAAAATGCCTTTTGTGTAACAGTTATTAAGGTTGCATAATTTTATAGCTACCAGAGAAGGCCAGGCAGGACTTTAATATATATATAAATGAACATCTATTACATCTACATGCCTGCTCAATGAATTCAAAAAATGCTGTTTAAACTCCGTCTATGTCTGGTAATTGTCTTTGCAGTGACATTCCTGCACGAGTGTGTCAGAGGTGATGCATTTTATGTTCACTAGTAGTGATTGCTTTGAAGAGGGGAGTAACCGTAGCAACGAAGATGGAGTAGTTTGTAGTAACTCTAGCAATTTTGCAGTTTTCCATGTGGTAGAAAACTTAGGTACTAGCCAAGAAACATTTCCGGAAAAAAAAGTTTTTTAGTTTTTTTTTAAGTGATTATGCATGGAGCCGATGAAGTCTGAAGATATTAAATAATCAATCAGCATCCACTAATTGGATCCCGGTTTATAACAGTTATTTTTAAAATTTTACATAGAAACAAAATGTTAGAAGGTTTCTTTTCTTTCTTTTTTTTAAATCAGACAATATACATATATACCTATATTTAGAAAAGTGACTGAAAGTGAAAGTAAGCAGCAGTTAAAAATGACAGAAAGCAGCGACCGATAACAAAAGTTTGGTGTAAGATTACGTTGCAGTGACTAAAATGTAGCACAGGGTTAGAAATGTGGATGATTGCTCAAGATTATCAAGATGAGATATACTCTGAGTGCATGGCCATATACGAAGTACCAAAGTTGAACACTTAGCAGCTCCTTGGAACCTGAACAGAAGGTGTCTGGTTGTCTTTTCCTTCTGTTCCTATGTACAGAGGCCTGAAGTAGTATTTAGAGTGCACATGTTCACTGGCCTGTTTAAGTAGACGGGATGCTGGAAATGTCTGTGAAGGCTTGCAGGAAGAAAAGAACCATCATAGAAAATAAACACTTCCTTTTACTTCACAACTACTTAGTTAAGTTTTGATTTCTGCCAACTATGAAACACTGTCCTGTGCCACAGATTTGATTCATCATCAGAAATTAGAAGTGCTTGACTTTTGTTTGTCACAACAGGGCATAAAACATGGTCTAATAATTCATCTTTCTTGTTTCTTCCAGGAAATGTCCACCATTTCTAGCTCTATAAGCCTGACAGTGCTCTGCTTGCTGCTGTTCAGTCCAACTATCTGTAGCAGCAGCAAGATTCTGGTCGTACCTGTTGATGGCAGCCACTGGCTCAACATGGAGGTGATCCTCCAGGAGCTGCACTCCAGGGGCCACGACATCACAGTGCTGCGCTCTGCAAAGAGCTGGTACATCCCCAGTAACTCTTCTATTTTTACTACTATCGATGTGCGCATGCTGGAAGATGAGGCTGACATGAGATACTACGATAAAATGTTGCTAAATGTTATAGAGTGTCGCAAGTACCCTACATTTATACGCACCTTCTGCCAGCAGCACTTGATCACATCCATGCTGGCTCAGGGACATGGTATCCTGAGCAGAGCAGCTGCTTCGATGTTAGACGACCCAGTTTTTATGAAGAAGTTGCAGGACGCCAAGTTTGATTTGATGTTAACAGACCCTGCTCTGCCTCTAGGGGTTCTTCTCGGTGGCTACCTCAAGCTGCCGATGGTTTTCAATGTGCGCTGGATTAACTCCGGTGAGGGCCATTTAACTATAGCTCCCTCTCCTGTCTCCTATGTCCCCGTGTCAGGAAGTGAACTTTCTGATCAAATGGATTTTGCGGAAAGGACCGTGAATATGCTACATTTTCTCCGTAGTGTTGTTGAACAATACTTCATCATCAACCCTTCCTACTCAGATCTGTTCCAGCGGCACTTCCCTCCTGGAACTAACCTGCTGTCCTTGCAGCATTCAGCTGATATCTGGCTGCTGAGGGCAGATTTTGTCTTTGAGTTCCCTCGGCCCACCATGCCTAATGTGGTGTACATAGGAGGGTTCCAGTGCAAAGAGGCCAAACCCCTCCCTGCTGATCTGGAAGCATTCATGCAGAGCTCTGGGGAACACGGGGTGGTGGTCATGTCTGTGGGGACGTTGGTGTCAGCTTTGTCTGAAGAAGTCACAGAGGCCATCGCTGCTGCTTTCGCTCAACTCCCTCAGAAAGTGATTTGGAGGTTTGTGGGTGAAAAACCTTCATCTCTGGGTAACAACACCCTGCTGGTGAAGTGGTTGCCTCAGAAAGATCTCCTGGGACACCCCAAGACTCGTGCCTTTGTAGCCCACGGAGGCACCAATGGCATGTATGAGGCCATCTACCACGGCGTTCCCGTTCTGGGCCTGCCCCTCCTCTTTGATCAGTTTGACAATCTACTCCGGCTGAAGGAGCGTGGTGCAGCTCGGGTGGCGGAGGCCAAATCTCTGACCAAAGAGAACTTCCTGGAGGCTCTAACGGACGTCATTGAGACTCCCTCTTACCGTGAAAACATAAAGCGTCTCTCCAAGCTACACCGTGATAGACCCATGTCTCCTATGGACACCGCCATCTTCTGGATTGAGTACGTCATCAGGAACAAAGGAGCAGCCCACCTGACGTCTGCAGGATTCAGTTTGCCTTGGTATTCCTACTTCTGCTTGGATGTGGTTGCTTTTATCTTGGCATTAACTGGCACCTTCATCTGGGTTTTAGTCTTTACGTGTAGGACTCTCTGCTGCCGGAGGTCCAGAAGAAAGACAAAAGCAGAGTAAATTATCCAAACATAAATTAGTTTTAGTGACTGCTTAGTCTTTTTCTTGGGAAAATCCCCCTGAAGCATTCACAAATAAGTGGTGATTATCAGAGACTACCTCAGACCTTTCCCAGAACATACTGGTCTTAATGTGTAAAATCTTGTGAATTCATTATTTAAGAAAAAAACAATGAGAAAATGAGAAATGCTTTTGTCAGAAATGAAGAAGACACATCTTTGAGAAGTGAAGAGTGGCCTTTACCTGAGGACTTGTCATTCTTGGGGGGTACATTTGTCTAAATGCTTCATGTTTTGATTCAATTTTGATGCAACTATCCTCAAATCTTAAACATGTTTTGCTCTTTTCACATTTAAAGTCAATAAAAAAAAGCCCAACTTTTTAAATGCTATAATCAGAAAAACTGAGAGTTTGGTGATTTTTGGAGTAGTGGGACAATTGAGCAATGAGACCACTAGTATTTGCAGAACTCTGTATTGGTGTTCTGTTGTCAGTGAGCTGATGTTCCCTGATGGGGGTGCTAAAACCCAAGTAACTCAAATACTTCGGGGTTAATGCAGGCAAAGCTCAGACAGCAATGACTTCATGTCCGATTTTCTATGTGCATACAATGTGCACAACTCCCTGACATGACACGATTACATTCCGACAGTAACAGAGAACTTCCTGCAGTCTGCTGCAGGAGCAACTTATCATGCTGCCTCTGTACTGGGACCTCCAGGGACACTTCCCCTGGAGCCGATCTGCTGTCTAAGCAACATACGGCTGATATCCATCTCGAGCCCAGCAAGGGCTGCATAGAGCATAAAGACCTTTACACAGAGCTCTGGAAAGCATATAGCGGTGATCAATTCACAGGGGACTTTTCAATTTATAAGTAACCTTCTTGCATTATTTAATAAATCAGAGATTTGTGACTTTTAAAGGAAACAAAGTGAGTGATTAAACCCTCCTCCCTTGGAAACCGTGGGGTAAAAATACTGACTAACACCTATTGTCTCAATATACCCATTCTTCACTGAAACAATTTCAATTGTGTAAGATTATTTTCCTTCTGTGGTGCCTGAGAAAAGTTCACTATGGTTAAATGTAACATGTCTACAAATGCTATTAATTAAATCTTTTTTGTGGAGAAAAATGTTTGGTTGTCATTTTTCATTTTGTATTTCCTTTGTCTGCTCTCTCCTGTGGTTGTAATTGGGTCTGTCAATCAGCTCTCAGTTGTAAATCAGATATGCATAAACACCACACATACAAACTTTGCTATGTTTGCGAGAACATTCATTACCACTTAATCTAACCATCACAACTAAATATAAATCTCAATTCTAATCCAACCCTGATCTAAATCTAATTCTGCCCTTAGCCCCAAACCAACTCCTAACCATCAAACAGCCCTTTAAAGAGAACACACACAGAACACTTTGATGGTTTACTTACACTTACCATGCATATATATTCTACAAACATTTGGCAAGATGCACAAGACAGGGAATAAATTAATTCTCTATTCAGTTAGGGCTGAATACAGAGCTGGAAACAATATTCAAATATGATGTAAACCATGTGTAAATGCAGCATAGTCGAAGGGTCGCTGCCAGAAACCACCACTCTGAAGGTCACTGTACAGCAGTGCAGCCTGTCCTCACAGCCCCTGTCCATCCTCAGTCATTGTGAATGCCTCTGGAGTAAGAAAGAGGGAGGCACAGAAAACGAGAGAGTGTATGTTTTTGTTCTGGGGCAGAAAGGCGTTCTCCTGCCTCAGGATGTTGCCTTTAAAGCTGAAGAAGTGGGCTTCCTGTGGAGGAAACGATCACAGAATAGACAAGGCTTGGTCGAGACACCGTGTTCCCAACATTTCTTGAGCACAGGTCAACCAGCTGCAGAGTGGACAGCACGCTTTTGTGGAAGAAAGTCGGTCTCCAAGCCTCGAGAGGTGAGTGACAAGTCTTGGTTTGTGTTATGTGGTTTAAATCCTCATGCACCTGCAGATGCAAAACCACATGAGTGCTCACACTATCTGACTTGCAGGGATTTATTCCACAGATGGAGCAGAGTTTCTATGAAGTCTGGCTGACTCAGCACAAAATCTGAGCCTGACCTTTTCTACAGCAGGATGGATTTATGAATATTACACAATGGACAAATGACATTTGGATGCATTTAACTGGGAACAACAGAGACTTATTTTCTTTTCCTTCGTCTTGAGTGAATGAATGGGTATTGCTAAACAAAGTCATCATTCTCTGAGTGTCAATCAGTGTCTGACTGAGGTCACGTCTAGTTTCCCATGTCAGGCACTTGACCAACAGAGACATGTCCAATGACACCTGCAACCTCCCCTTGGACACGGACGTTCTTGGCCTGACCTGTATTTATGGCCTCATCTTCTCTTTGGGTCTCCCCAGCAACCTGCTGTCTCTCTGGGGACTGTACCACCTGGGACGCTCAGGTGGGGGAGGCTGTCAGCTGGTCTACATCCTCAACCTGCTGCTGTCAGACCTCCTCCAGCTGCTCACTCTGCCGCTGTGGATTCTTTACCTCCAAAGAGGGCACCGTTGGCCCTACGGCCAGCTAACCTGCGAGCTGGTTGGCTATGTGTTTTACGTAAATGTCTATGCCAGCGTCGTGTTCCTGTGCCTGATAGCGATGGATCGCTGCCTGGCCATCGTGTACCCACTGAGCAGCCGTGGGGTGAGGACAGTGAAGGTAGCAGCAGTGTCAGGAGTAGCAGTGTGGACTCTAACCTTCCTGTTTTGCCTGAGTGGACTGCTGCCATCTGTGTTTGACTCAGACAGGCTGCTGTGTCTGGAGCAGTACCCCGTCAGCCCCAGATATGCTCACTTTAAGATCACCACTGTGCTTCTAGGCTTTCTGTTGCCGTGCACCATTCTAGGGTGAGTTAACCCCAATATTCACATTATTGTGTCTGCACACCTGTTCAAGTAAACATTTCATGGTTATGAGTTTGTTTACACAAATGTCTTTCATATCTAAGTCATCACAGTGGTTAAATTTGCATGACTGCTTCGAATTTTTCTGACAAATTACAAAAACAAAACTAAGATTCAAACATGAAAAATTAGGAAAATGTACAAACTCTCAGATGAGCTACTGAGTTACTGTCTGTTGTTTCTGAGTTGTACAGTTTGAAAAAAAAAATCAATTTTGTATATTTGGCTGAATATGTCGATGTCTGATCTCTGCTTCCTCCCTCAGCTACACCTCAGCCCACATCGGGGTGACACTCCGACGATCTCCTTCCGTCTCAGACCACGAGCGGCACAAAATCGTAGGAATCCTGGTCGTGATCACAGTAAACTTCATCGTTGTCTTTGGACCCTATCACCTCGTTGGCGGATACAGATTTGTGTCCTTGCTACTGACTGACGAGCCGTGCGGATTCGAGAATTCCATTTTCCTCGTCTATCGCCTGTGCTACGGTCTCACCAGCCTCAACACCTTGCTGGATCCCCTCTTCTACATCTTTCTGTGCCCTGATGCTCGACTGGAGCTGCAAAGATCCCTGCCTTGTTTGGGCAGAGGGCAAAACACCCGCAAAAAACGTAACCCTCAGTACCAGATCTCAACCAGACACCAAGAGGGAGACTGAAAGTAGACAGAATAACCTTCTAGCAACATAACCTGGAATTGACCACACATCTGACTCTTGATATTTAGTCAATTGTGCCACCCAGTGGGAATGCATGTGTTCAGTTTTTGTGTACTGTGAGTTTCAACTCTCAATGAAGAAATTACCAAGGTTCAGAGGGTTTCCACTTCCTCATTTAAAGAATCTTCTTGCACAGTTCTTAGTTTTACTTCTCGTGATCATCTAAATACTGCTTGGATTAATATGGGACAGAAAAATGCACAGATCTCAAAGTGCAAAGACTTGAACTTTTGCCTACACAAATTCACGACTATATAACTCAGTAGAAATATGGACATGTGTTGTTTCACATTTGTCAAAACTGCACATTCATACACATTGTGGCTTCAAGAAGAGATATACAGACAGGAAAACAACACCAGGAAATGGTCAGATCATCTACTTTCAATGTGCATTTGTTTTTGAAGAGTGTGACCAGTGCATGAAAACTAGCCATAATGGGAAATTCCCACTCAAACTTTTTTTTTTTACTGTTATGTTTACAACAATTAAAATGTGTTTTTACTGCCTTGTTTGTTGTCAGTTCTTTTAACAACAGAATGGGCGTGAATCACTATGGAAACATGTTTGTGGTTATATGCAAGGTACGTATCGTATGGCAAACCTGATTGTTTTTCTTTCTTTTTATTCATGTTTAGATATGCAATCTCACATTATTAAAAAGAACAGACGTTGCATGAATGAGCAATAAAACAGAGGAGCAATATACATTTTTAAAATAGCTTTTGTAAGCACTAAATTTGCCAAAGTAGCAACGGCGGACTGTATCTCAAAGATCTATTTGTGTCAGCACATGCAGCGACTGATAGCATCTACTGAGAGGCATCTTGTGCATCTGCAAACCCAAGATCAAACTCTTTACAAGAACAACAGAAAATGTCTGTTTTATTCGACTGCATATGCAGATTATATGTTGAGATAATAATAAAAAATAACAGAATGCTGTTCGATAGCACAACCACAGTAATTGTGTTGAGTATATACCGTACAACAGTGCAACGCAACTTGCTGTGCTGGAGGCCATTTTCGCAAAAAATTGACATGAGGTCAGAAGCCAGTTGTTAAGCAGTAATGGAGTTTATCATTAAAAAAAAAAAAGTAATGATAGATAACACACTTTTTATTGGCACTCCAATACCACTGACCTGATTTGACCTCCAGACTGTAAGTTGAGTATCACTGCTGTACAGTACAGGACTGATTCTGCTCATGCCCTAAAACAGTTCATGCTGCAGTTATATTAGTCAAATACACTAAGCAAACACAAAGTTGTTTGAAGTACTATAAATTCTTGAATAAAAGAAATAAAGAAAAGCATAAAAAATTAGCTGAGAGCATGACCACAAATACACCCTGGTGCTGATAAAGAGCCAGGCTACAACAAAATTGACAAGGACTGATGAGCCCTATATACTTTTAGATTACATGATGAATTTAGATCATAAACATCTCCACACTGGCACTTCCATCAGTAAGACTGGTGAATTGTATTCTGCAAGATTATGAAGTTTCCCTTCAACCCTGCCCTCACCCCAACCAGTCGAGGCAAATGGCTGCCTTCCCTGATTCTGGTTCTGTTGGAGTTTTTTTTTCTTTTTTCCTTCCCATCGTCACTGACTGCTTGCTCATATAGAATCCAAAGGCAGGTTTATATTGTTGGGTTCTTTGTTCTGTGTGAGGTCATCACCTTACTATGTGAAGTGCTATGCGATGACGTATGTTGTGAATTGGTGGGATATAAATAAAACTAAATTGAGCTGAAATGTAATCAAAATGTAATACATCTGGCAAATGTTTCAAATTAAAAAACCTACCAGGAGCAGAAGGGATTATGGCAACTGAGCTGCTGGATGGCTTGTAATTTGAGGAATGTTTGAACAAGTTTTATGAACAGCAGTTTGACATTAATTGACTCAAAAAAGGCCGCGCTACTTTTTCATATATGGATGGTAAAGTTGAAGTAAGTCAAAGCCTCCTTGCCTCCTTAGTTACTGACAGTTTCAGTGTGCTCTTGCTCCTCCATAGGCACTGGAATGGAATTCTTATGCCTCAGCACTATCTCAGAGGTGTTGATGGAGCTACGAGCAGTGCTGCGGCGTCGAGCCAGCTCTGCCAGATCCTCGGCCAGGACGCTCTCCATCACCGCACCGAGAGAATGTCTGATCTTACTGCACAGGTCAGGGCAGCTGAACACATACAGAACGGGGTTGAGGACGCTGTTGAGGAAGCCGATCGTCGCTGCAACGGGGAGGGCCTTGGCTGCGAGCGTCTGTAGACGGTCCCCGCTGGGGGCCATCACTTCTGCGATGATGAAGAAGTGGTACGGAGCCCAGCAGAGCACGAAGCTCACCACGACAGCCACCACGAGCCGAACGAATCGAAAGGGGCGTCGGCAGCCTCGGCGCGCCAAGCTGACATTCACGGCTGCGTAGCTGAGGATGATGATCAGGAGAGGGATCAGGAAGGCTAGAAAGAGCCTCATGAATGCCAAGCCCTCCTTGCGCTGCTTACATAAAGATTCTAAGTTGTACGGTTCACTAGGGAGGAATTGAGCGTAATTGTAGTAACAAAGAATGTGGCCGGTGGGCAGGGGGATGGTGTCACGGAACATGTAGAAGGGTACAGTGCAGATCACAGCCAAGACCCAAATCACCCCACATATCTTCCTCACTAGGTGGATGCTTCTGTGGTTCTGGGCCCAGACGGGTCTCAGCACCATCAAACAGCGGTCCATAGAAATGGCTGCCAGCAGGAAGCCGCTGACAAACATGTTGAGAAAGAAGACGGAGGAGTGGATGCGGCAGAAGGTGGGACCCATTGTCCAGGTGTTGCCTCGGGCCATGTAGAGGGTGAAGAAGGGCAGGGAAGCGGTGGCGAGCAGGTCGGAGGCCGCGAGGTTCAGGATCCAGATGCTGATAACAGAGCGGCGGACATAGAAGCCCACCACTCCGACAATAAGGAGGTTTTCCACGATGCCAATGGTGGAGAAGAGGCCGTGGAGGAAAATTGTAAACACGTTCAAAGAGGTCATCCCGGCTGTTTGGTTTATCACAGTTTGGTTTATTGGGTTACTGGTGATGTTCACCTTCTGGTTGGAAGGACAGAAAAGCATCTTGGAAGGAGAAGGTCTTGATGTTGCACTGAGTGATTGTAATTAAGGCTTCCGTCTGCTGAGATCTACAAGAGAGATTAGAAACAGATTAGAAACATAACGGCAGCCGGGTTCAGACATTATACGGAAAGTTTTAGCTCGAGAAGCTAATTCATGTTTTCACTTCAAGAAAGACATGTAAATGCAAAGGAGATGTTTTAAAACTCTCAATTAGTTTCCAGCTGTTGCAAAAGTTGTTCTTTTGACTACGATGTATTTTCTAACATACTGTAAACCATCAACTTTTACCTACATGGTTCTTAAATTTCCTTCATTTATTTGTTTAAAAACCAACATTGCAATGTTCTTTTAATTGTAATTACTGCCTTATTCATGGACAATAAATAATATCTTACTGTTTAATACATCAGTTTTAAGCATTCAATAACATTTAGGAGGTCAAGTTGGGGGAAAAAACACTCGAGTTATGGCAAAAATGTCTTTCCTAATAGTGCTGGGTTAATACTTGGCAGTGCTGGTGTTATTAACGATATTAGTTACACTTATTATACCATATTAGAAAGTTTTATGCAGTTGTTTTGGGGAAGAATGAACACTTTCTAAGAAATTTCTGCAGGTGAACCACGATATAAACAAGCAAAGAAGAGGCAACGTTATCAATCCAGTCACTAGAAAGCTGCAGGACAGACACGATTTAAGCTCACATTTACCACTCACTGGTAGTTTTACATACTTGATCGCTATCACGCTGCGCTGGGACATTTCAAGAAACATAGGCATCATGAAGTCTGTTTTCCTCACTGTGGCAAGTCAAATAGTCTACAAAGGTCTTTTTCAGGAGGGTCGCGCCTCTATATGCTCTTCCTGTGTGTTCCCACAGTTACTCATCAGCTTTTTTACACTCATAGCACCACAATATGTGTTTGGTTCTTATCATATGCCACCCTTAATACAAATACTTTCATAACGCTGTGTTGTGTAACAAATGGCTATTTCACCAGCAGCTATCCATCTTTGCCCCATGAAGAAAAATAAGAAGATGCATGTTTTAAACTGAAACTCCAGTTCACTTGTTAGATGTGAATCTGTTGGAAAAATCTACAAGTAGGTTTACTGTTGTGTGTTTTTTTTTTTTTTTGCTTTGCAGCCTTTGTGCCACTACTGTAGGCGCGTGCAGTCTTATCTTTTCACAAATGCCACATCCTCTCTCTCTTGTAGCCTAAACATGCGACTCATCTGATTGACCTGATAATGTCACACAACACACCCCTGTATTAAAACACCTCTACGTGTTAGGTTGTGATACACTATAAATACAATAGTAACAAACTCACACAGTTTCACTTTCAATGAATTTGAATTGTGTAGCTGTATCATTTAAATGAGGATTAGGATAAAACCATTAGAAGAAAACAAAACTCCCATGTCTATAGTAATATTAAATAGAATGTATATGTTATTGAAGCTTTTAAGAATAAATAATGAGGCTGCCATCCTACTGATTATACAAACTCTGCAAAAAGGTGAAAGAAAAATATGTTTAAACACTAAAAGAACACTGGCTACAAGAATAAGATTGCATCCACGCCCAGTGCACATTGATTTTAAAGTGAATTATTATGCCTTATTGTAGGATAATCACACTGACACAGGTGGACGGTTTCTCGCTTAACCCTTCAGGATCAACCCCAATGCAACCATGCATGATAAAATAAATCACTTACCTGGGACTTTTTTTTGTCTGACAGATCCGATGAGGTCTGTGTCATGTTATGTTGCTGCATTTCACTGTACGGAGCACTCGACAGATGGGCGTACAAGCGCAGTTATAGGAAGTCTAAAACCTCAATAGGAACCTCATTTTTCTCAGAAGATGAAGTACAGCTGGGTGTCAAAGCAGACCAATTTGAATGTCAGACTGTTGCTAAAAATGAAGTGTGTTCACATGTTTCTCAACAAATGAAGTGAAGCTTGTAAGCTATATAGAGTTTTATGCACTACGATGTCAGCGAACACAATATCTAAATGCAGAAATATATTTGTGGGTTACCATTTCATAACATTAGAATTTCCAGTTGTACTTATTTTGAGTTCTGTTAAGTTTTTTTTTGACACCACAAAATTTCTCCGATGTTCGATTAACCTGAAAACCTTAACCTGAAAGTTATGACCTTTTACCAAGCTCCTCATGACCTAAATCTAAATAATCAGTGACGGTGTTTCAGTCGAGCTTATTTATGCCGTGCCTGCAAATAGATCCATGTAAAGTGACAAACATTTACTAGAAAATGCTGTCGGTTATGATCATGTAAACCCTCGACCACCAAGTTAAAATGCTCAGTCAATATGTGGCCCCATAAATTGTTTAAAAAAAATTGGTTTCTATCGACATTGAATAAAAGAAGAATAAAAGTATATGTGGTCTGGATCTGCATAAACTGTTGGAGAGAGAACAGTGTGCTACCTCCCACATCACTGCAGTCAGCTTGATACCAGTTCCAAAAACCAAATCTACCATCTGTGGTAACCTTAATTGTCAGTAAAGCTTTGATTATACGCCCATGTGGAGGCGCACAAAGACAGCTGCAAACACCACCACTCCCACATAGCTTTGTTTGTCCGTTATGATCTACTGATTTAACCCCCTTATGTTCAACATGAGGACATGCAAGGACAGTTCTTTATGGATGGATGGATGGAAACTTCACTGGAGCCATGAGAGAGTTATTTTTTTTTTACCATTCAGTTTTCAGGACTATGCATCACCAACTTCATTCATTTCTCTAAAATCCATTGCAAAAGTTGGGTTTTTTCATTTACCATACATCAAAGCATATTTCAGACCAGAAAAAAACAACAGAAGGAGCTACACAAACACATGGAAGGTCACAGATACCCCTTTTCCACTGAGCTGGTTCCAGTGCTAGTTCGGAGCCAGAGCCTGACTTAGCACCAGTTCTTTGTGTTTCTACCACCTAAGCACCGGCTCCAGGTTCTCAAAACTTGTGCTGAGCAAGCACCAACCCCAGGCTGGGCCAGACCTAAGAACCAAGTATGTATGCAGCTGGGGGCGGGGTTATCGTGACCAACGAGACCAGTGGAAACACAGAATGGGACACACAAGCGGTAATTTGTGTAGTTTTTTTGTCAGGACCTCCCAGATCCAAGTGTTGCACAAACTGTCCGCTATCAGTTGTGTCCCACCAGCAGCACCGTTATCATAAAAAACAGAACGCACCTACATGTGCTGTTTTTTTTCCGCTCATAGAAAAGACCCTAAGAGAAAAAAACCCCACTTGGTTTCATCTTGGACAAATCTGACATTAGAACACCTTGGTTGACTCTTTTTAAAGTCATTTTTGGTCACACACCAGTCTGAGCAACGCGGCCACCAAGCAGCAGCTATCACAGCCTGCGATGTGTGGCGTTTGGGGAACATTGGTAAATTGTAGTGTCTATTGATTAGAAAATGTTCAGCAAGTCAGCAATATGTTTTGCCTGTGACAAGGTGAGAGGTGCGACCAAATGAGAAAGTTGGTCGCACCAGTGAAAAAGTTAGTCTGGAGTCCTGTGTGGTCGTCCTTGTGGTGTGAGCGTTGTTTTTTTGATAAACAGCTACGTATGCAGTGATGTGTGGTATGGGTCTAACTTGGCTCCTTGTCAATGGAAAAGCAAACAGGTTCTTAGGTGGTGCGAGATTTGAACCAATTAAGCACTGGCAGTAGCACCAGCAATGAACTAGCACCTGGTTCTTCTTGGGGGAAAGGGGGTGAGAGGTTCCCATAGTCACTAATTGACTTTCATATGCACACAAAGTTATGTGTAAATCACATGAAAGCCTCGATGATACTTTGGTGTAGACGCACACATGGACAGCTGCAGACGCATAATGTTGCTACACTTTTCTAGTCTGTAAGACTTTGCTCAGCACACTTGTGTTTCCACTTTTAAGGCCTTGTTTCGTAAGTTGCTGACATTTTTCAGTTAGAGCTTGAAGCTGCAGCTTGAGTTCGAGTAACCATGGCTTCAGATCGGAGGATATGTTAGCTTTAAAAGTTTCTGGTTCCAGCTCTAAACTGAGAGACCTGTTTTCTGGTAAAACACATAAAACATTCAAATTGGCAGATAGTGTCAATAATAACTGTCACTATTTCATTATGAGTGCATGTGTGTTTGTACGTGTGGTATTCATATTGTTGGGTCAGACACCTGGTTACACAGTCATGCTGTCTGGACCTGCTTCCTTTTTAGAGGCAAAAAACAAACCTCATGATCATTAAAAGTTAGAATGAGGTATGACTTGGTTTAAAGTTATATTCAGGTTTAGGTTAAGATTAAATTTAAGTTGCACTTAAGGTTCAGGTTAAGGTAATCTCCAGGAAATTGATTTTTCAGTTCATGTCAATTCAATTCAATTTTATTTGTATGTTTACAACATATGTCCTCTCACAGTGCTTAACATAGTAAGATGAAGACTTTACAAATTTAAAGTGAGAACCCAACAATCCAAAGTTGCCTTTGGACTTCCTCTGAGCAAGCGGTCGGCAACGGTGGGGAGTTAGTTTCAATACAATGTCCCCAGAAGTGATGGAAACATGACTGTGGGCCTATGTGTGTGTGTGTGTGTGTGTGTGTGTGTTAAAATTACTATCTTTGTGAGGCCCAGTTTAACTTTCAGACTTTGAGGACATTTTGGAAGTTAAGGCATTTTTACCCCCACTTAACTTTATTACACACCACAGGGCTGTTTAGGGGGGAAAAAATGATTATAATTAGGGTTCAGTTTGTTCCATGGTTAAGACATTTAATTGCGATTATTAAAGGGAATACATGAAGAAACGAGAACTTGATGTGGCGTTGAAGCAGAAGTTACTTAACATGAGGACAAGTGAAACCGTCACATGGTGCAACGCATAAAGACAGACACGCAATAGTCTGTACAGATACCAAGCAGTGCTGCTGGTGAGGCGGCAAATGCTTGCCAGAGTGCAAAGACAACCTTCAGGTTTACACTGACACCTGCTGGTCCATTGAGGTGTTGCTGGATTAAGTGTTCTAAAGCTGTGCAGTTTTACCCCATGTGCATAATAAATAATATAACTTTCTTTTATTCATTCTGGTGACCTGAAACTGATCATGACATTTATCGCATAGTGTTTTGTTTTTTTTCCCCCCCTGAGACAGTCTTGTTGATGTGGTGACTTGGCACTTACTTCTTCTTTTTGTCTCGCTGTTTGTATTTGACTGTGCGGCAAAAGAAAGTGCAAGCAAGGAACGATTGGGCGTGTATACGCACATGCAACATAGGCGATGACGGCAAAAAAACTGCCCCGCTTTATGGTTTTTTGCGCTCAAACCTGCAAATACTGCAAGTTGTACAACTTTATTTTTCTTGTGCAATAAAAAAAATAGGAAAGCTGCTGTTGTACTGTCTCCAAAGCTTCAGACAACCCCTTTGTTAGAATATAAAATACTGGACATATGACATCCATTGAGAAAACAAATCTGTCCACACATCACTGCTCTATATTGTGCCATTGTACACTACATGCACAATTAGACACTGAGAACACCAGACCCTGTGTTTTTTTAATGTGATAAAATATTACAAATATTTACAGCTGTTTTTGCTCATTTGGTGTATTTAGTTTTTATTAATTTCTACCTTTTCTGTTGTCTAAAATCAGGAAACATCTCAAAAATGCTTTGTATGACCAGATCTGCAATCATATTTACTCAATACTGTCAGTAAACCTCCCACTCATGACTGATCTGTTATTCAGGCAGGTATTTGTATATTGGGATCTTTCAGAACAACTTTAATTAATGTTACTGTGTCACAGAATCGTTTAGTTTGCTATTATTGGATAGTGAGTTAGCAGAATACGTGTAAAACCCAGTGTAGCTTAAGCTATGTGAAGAATTGTCTGTTTTTGTTTCAAAATGTGCACAAGGCATCAGCTTCACTTGCCGATGTGCATAAAGTATGTGTGCAATTACATACACAAATACACACGATGATCCGTGCATGTCTGTCTTTATTTGAAACCTTAAGGAGGACGAGTACTACTCTATCTGGTTTGGTAATCACACACAATTGCATGTGGTGTTCCCCAAGGCTCTGTTATAAGACCTCTTGTGTTCAGCATCAATGTGCCTCCCACCGTAGACTGCATGCAGAAAATGGATGCATCCAACGCGACATCACATGCTGGTTTGTAGACTGAAACCCTGAGTTTGCACTTTTTGATCATCTTGCTCAATGAAAGCAGACGTGATAAGTGAGTAGTGGATCTGAGATCTCGAGGACACCTCACACCCTGATGAAGTCGTGTGATTCACAAGGTAGTGACACCCCAAGACATGTCCTGCTTTATAGTCCATCATACACTAAAAGAGACCATAATTCACAAAATCAACATCCTGTCTTATCAAGTTAAGTCAAGCACATCTTAAACAACAGAAACTGGGAGAATTGATTGTTTTCTCATAGACTTCTATACAATCTGGGTTCTTTTTGCAACCACATGCATCGCCCCCTCCTGGCTGTTAGGAAGAATACACTTTTAATACACGTCCCTGCTGGCTTCACTTTTCAGCAAAGGAGGCTTTGATCTTTTATTTACAGTCTATGTCTCCTGCTAACTCACAGCAAAAATGTTATAACTGTTTTCAAATAATGCCGCGGCTATTATGCTCTTATATTACCACTAAGTGTAAAAAGTGTTTACTAAAGCCAGGATTAGGCGTTGGCATTGGCTCTGATGCACATTTTTAAAATTCACGTGAGGACAGTTTCTAAATTGGATTAGAAAAATGTTTTTATCTTGAGTAGACTGTTATGTTGCCTTTACAGATGGGTATATAAAAGAATCATGCAGCTGCACCGATTCAGTACACTAGAAACCTTACCAGGCCACAACAGGGCACAAAGTGATGCACGCAAGCTGCACTTTATACACCTGAAAGCACATCTACACCACAAAAACTGCAACCAAGTTTAACCAAAGACAGGATGTTCTATAAAAATAAATTTTGCTCAAAGGGGAACTATAATTGCTGCTGGGAAATCAAGTTATTTAGACAACCTAACAAACACACAAGTGTCACAAAAACTCTGAGAACAAAGTCCGATTTATTGCCTCATTATAAAATGTCAAATCAGGGTTTCTCACTTCCTTTCGTTCGGATATTGACACACACGAATCTGCAGCACTTGGGTCACGTAGACACGTTTTTTCCGCTGAAGGTGTAGACTTCTGCGTTCGACCCCTTTACTGAAACTGCCGTCACACTGGATCAGTCTGAACGCCGGAGAGCGAAGGATGCTCAGGTTTTATGTGCTCTTGGTTTCTTTCTCTAGAGCCTGTAAGTTCCTCTTTATTTCATGCTAGAAATGAATTCTAGGTGTCTTAAATCTGACATGTTAATCTTAAATTCCAAACTTTCTTTTTTAAAAAGCATTCTGGAGATTTAACCCAATTTTTTTGGTCATTAATTTATCTTCATCTGTGCTTCAGATGGTGCTCTGCTTTATGCCAACCTCGGAGACGATGTGACTTTACGTTGCCACTATGACCTCAAATTCAATCATCTGTACTGGTACAGGCAGGTCGCCGGGGAGCAGCCTAAGTTAATATCCTCTTTCTACAAACATTCACCGAGCTCCAACAGGTTCCACAACCAGTTTGAAGACAACCAACGGTTTTCCCTTCAAACTGGAGAGGGGTACTACCATCTGAAGATTTCTAATATCCAGGATTCAGATTCATCCATGTACTACTGCGGACATGAGAACATCACAGGCATTAAATTTGACGAAGGAATGCTTTTGGTTGTAAAAGGTAATTGTTGTAGATTTTAGACAGCTGACGTGTTTTTAAAAAAAAGCATTATCAGTAGTAATTTGTTGTAATTTTCATATAATTTCCAGAGTCTAGTCGCTGGTCCATCCTCCAGCAGCCGGAGTCTGAATCGGTTCAGCCAGGAGGCTCTGCGACTCTGAGCTGCACGGTTCTCGCTGGAGCCACTGATGGAAAACACAGCGTCTACTGGTTCAAAAAGGATTCAGGAAGCCCCCGCTTGGGAATCATGTACAGCCACGCTAACAGCAGCAGTCAGTGCTCTGACACCCCTGAATCCAGGTGTCCTGAACAGAGATGCATGTACAAATTAGCAAAGAGGAACGTGAGCCTGTCTGATGCCGGGATGTACTACTGCGCCGTGGCTTCATGCGGAGAGATACTGTTTGGGAAAGGAACGAGACTGGATGTTGGAGGTGAGCAGCATTTAAAACTGTTTTTTCCTTCATCTGCTGATTTTGCTTGTTCGCTCAGTCTGTACTGCTTTCTGTTTTCTCAGAGAGCCATCACGACACTTTCCCTGTCTTGGTGTACGGTTTGGTTCCAGCTCTGGTTGTGTCTGTTGTTCTGAACATCATCCTATTTGGTTTCGTCTGCAAAATGGCCAAGAAAAAAAATCTGCAATCTGAAGGTAAACTAACTGATCAACAACTATTTTTTTCTATTTTAGTGGTATCTAGGTATGCAGATATGTCAGCCTTTTTCCTTTCTTCTATTTTGAGGCTTTTACCACATTATGACCTCAAAATCTGATTGTTTAAAGGGTCGCAGCTGCAGCTGAGTGTTTCCGAATACACCGCCGAGAATCAGGTTAGTTAAAAAAAAACATCCTCCCAATACGAGTTACATGTTTGCATGTAGACAAATGCCATCACTTATGTCTTATTTCCTACAGAGTGAGGACTTGAACGCTATGCAGTACGTAGCTCTGGACTTCAAAAAGAAGCAAAGCACAAGCAGGCGACAGAAGATCACAGAGGAAGAGACCGTTTATTCTGGAGTTAAACTGTCAGAGCTGGAGTGACTTCGCTGTCTAGTCAAACCAAACCCTCCACCATCACTGCTACTGTCTTTCTGCAGGCTTAAATTCTATGAACATCTGTAATTACGTCAATCAGCATTTGTGTTTTAAATGCTTCTGATAGTCTTGAATCCTGTATATGCTCAATCGTAAAGGGGAATTTATGTTTTGAAGAAAAAAAACATTTGTATTTTTCAGAATTTATTATGGACTAGTTCATTCTTCCTCTTGTAAAAGGCAGTGATCTCAATATTTTGTACAAATAAGAAGAAATATATATTCATTAAATGCATAAAAATGAACTTTCCTTACGTAACATGTCGAGTTCACTGTATTTTTTTGTCTGAGTTGATCACGACATATGTATTGCAAAGTCTAAACTTTCTTCCAAACAAACAAAAAACAATCTTAAATTTAAGGGAACTCACAAGAGGCAGATTAAAGAAAGAACACAGGAATGACAGAATGATCAAAATTAGACAGTAGAGGCCAAAATATTGCAATTTTTTATCCCGTTTGGTTGGATAAACCTCTGAATACACTGGACTCCACTCTCTTAAAACGTGATTTCAATGTATGGTTGCAAGATAAACTTTTTTTGATGGGTTGGTTTTAAATAAAAATGTAATATTGTGTGTAAATTAAACTTGAATTTCTGAATCAAGTTAAGGTAATAAAACTTGCTTAATAACTACATTTTTTTTCATTTTCAGATCAGAATTCCAAGTCCCACTAAATTGCTAATTCCCCTGACTCAACTTAGTTTTTTTGGTTGAACATCATTTCATTAGAAGTTGTTACAACAGTATTTTGTGTTTGTTGAATCCTTACAGTGTACATTTCCCATACTGCATGTTATTTTAAATTTTCAGTGTCTGAAAAGCTCCAGAGTCACACAAAACCTTCACAGGATGTGCAGCTCTCTTCAAAGTGCCGCTTTGCATTCAGCATCGGGCCTTTTCTGATCAGCGTCTGTGTGCAGTTAAGCTGTCGGTCAGCAGGGAGCAGCAGTCCACCTACACCAGACATCACATAAGCGCTCCATCATGATGCTAAACTTTCAAAATGGCACTTTTGCTTAAATGATCACACAACGCTTAGATGTGGCCGTCACCACCAGATAGAAAACTTTGGAGAGATGTGTTATTTAAAGCGACGCTGACATGGACACTTGTGACGTTCGCAAAACTTTTGTTCATAAAACGTGGAAGTCCACCCACAGAATGAGGCGTTCAGATGTGCTGTTGTGGTCGCCTGACATGAAAAAGCTCCCCGCTGCCCTTTTTTCATGGCCCCGAAGCACTGCCGGCTGATGTGATTACGCAACTCTTCTTTATGGTTCTTAGGCTTCGGCCTCATGGATGCAGTTACGCAATCAAAATGCACAAAAACTTCAAGAAGATCAGGAAGAATTTCATCACTTAGCCTGCTTTTAAGCGAATATTATAATCAAGTTGAACCATTTTAATCCTCAGAAAACAAAAAAATCAAGTTAAGAGCTGTGAAACTCGATTGTTTTGTTCAACTTTGGAGGTGCTTTCAGATGCTGCAGCTGGTGGACGATTAAAAAAAAAAAAGAAAAAGAAAAAAAACATGTCTCGTCTCTCATTTCCCGCTCTGGTCAAGCTAGCTAACATCGAGTTCAGCCCCCACCACACACACACCACCCAGCCCTACCGTCGCTCCGTCCTGACAGGATGTCGCTGTGGTTGCTTTTTTTTTTTATGTTGTTTGTTTGTTCTAGTTGCTTCACAGTAACGCCTCTGCTCTTTCACTTCTCATCGCCACATGCACTTTTGAAAGCCAATGCACAAAGAAACACTTTTACTCTCATATAAAGAGCAAAGGATGGGCTACTTAAAAAGCTTTTGCATCACTGATACAGCGGACTTGATGCTGCAGAATATAGAGGAAAGAGGAGGAGCTTTGTGACATGATGGGGGCCTGGCTTATCTTCTCACTGTGTGTTGCCTTCATGCTTCTAAAAGAAACACATCTGAGTTGTAAGAAACACAATGTTTGCAATGAGAGCTCTGTGTTTAACTCTGTTAAAGTACAGAGGAAGCTTATTTGCCCCCAACTGACCTGAATTCAAGTCTCTATATCTAAAGCACAGCATAGAAAAAGCCCAGTTTTACCACAAGATGCGCCTGCTGCTGCTCAAAGCGGTTCTCTGGTAGCCATCAAAGCGTCTCTGACCTATTTTCAACACTTGTTAGATGCAAAAAATGACTACAGGAAACAAATGAAGACTCGCTGATACTCCTACTACTATCAAGATCCTCCATCGTCTGTGCATAAAGAATGAAAATCCTGAATTTGGGATTAGATTATAAAGATATTTACAGATGTTAAGAACTACAGCAGCTCTTTCCAGCTTAACTGAAACTCACCAGGAAGTGCAAAAGCCTAAACTCTGATTGTTTTAAAGGCTATAAAGTAAGTTTTGTGTGTCATCTAAAGTGCATAACGACTTTCTACCACAGATAAGAGTAAATTCTTTACAAGGCTCCCCAGTGTAGGCTTTTTATGAAGGAAATTTACAGAGTAAGTGTGAAAAATTACAGTCACACTATATCAAAAAACATTGATTATAGCAACAGCCTTCAACGTATTCATCACTTCATGCTGTTTGAACGAGGATAACGTACATTTATGTAATTGTTAGAGCCCAGTTACTGTACTGCTGTGTTGGATTCAGTGAGTCAACACTTAGATGTGGACGGGTCAACTTTGCAAAAAAAGCAAAAATATCTGTCAATGCAATATGATACTTTGCTATTTTTATTTCTTAATATCTTACATTTGCTAATTAAACTGTTATTTTCACAGAGTCTGCTTCAGCCAACAGCTTTTTTTTTGCCACATGTTCAACATACCGAAAAACTATTTATCTCAATAGTTGTTGTTTACTTTCATCCTCCAGATAAGTGTAATTTACAGTACGTTTTTAATACACAGCACGCTTCCTCTTCTCACTGCTTGCCTTATTTACAACAAAAGCGGCTAGATTAATTTTCCATTTGAGCTTTGACCTGTCTGAGAAACAGCGACCGCCCTACTCTCACTATGCACAACTCAGGAAGCACGGGTCGAAGTGAGAAGACTGTTGGTCAGTGAAGCTTCGTCTCCACTGAGTCAACAACCGTCATAGTTCTACCGCAACTTTTTTTTTTTTTTTTTCCAAGCCTGTAAAGCCTTCAGACCACGAAGATCAAAAGGTGTACATGAGTCACAAACAGTCATCTGCTTCTGCTTGGTGAAGCTCCACTGCAGCTAAAGGTGCAAAGAGTAAAGAGGCAGGGGGGTTGTTAGATTAAAATGCTACATTTAATTAAAGAATGAAATTGTCTGACAAACTTTCTTTATTTTACCAACAGAAACACAAGCTTAAACACTATCTACACAAACCATTTATGCCACATTTGGACACCATGAGTCCTTTCTGCAAAGCAAACCTTCACTATGTTCTTATAGTTGCACAACATTTACGCACACAAGATTTGGAGATACACACAAAAGCTGATTTGATTCTGCACACTGATGAGGTGAAACCAACAACAGTACGCACAAAGTCAGTCTAAAACACTATGGTGGGCTTAGGGTAAGGGTTACAAAGGTTATATGGTCACATGGTTATGCTACCAGCAGGGATGGCGTTTCCTTTTCATTTTTATGCAGATGATATACTGCTGTTGTTATTTCCTGTTGTTGGTTGTTGTTGCCACTAGCCCCAATTGGCTACATCCCCCCTAGTCATACCCCTCTGTGAGAACCCTTCATGTGTTGATTGAGTCCAACCTCAGCTCCATCCTGCTTCTGCATTAGGTGGAGGACCAATGCTAATACTAGACTTTCTGTCGACCACAAGCATGCATGGTTCAACAAGTGTCCAAGTGATGTCATGTTCGCAATCTCTCCAAGTCTGTGACACAGTATCTTGGCTGCATGTAGAGGCGACAGTCCA
>NW_007579921.1:0-12167 GCF_000690725.1 Stegastes partitus
TAGTCAGGTTAACTTGAAAATCAACAATTGTTAGCTATATGATACTTAACTAGAATATTAAATATAATCATATACTTTGCAACTCATTTATGATTATGGGAAGACCAACCCAGGTTGTTTTTTTTTTTACATAACCAAAATCAGTCTGACTGCAAACAAAATGCGGTTTTTGTTTTGCACTGAACTCCAGATGGATGCCACTGAGAGGGTGTGGAAGCACAATCAGAAGCATCTTTGAAGTCCACTTTCCCTAACTGAGAACCTGCACGAGCCTGTACCAGCATCGACCCAACAGGTCGCAAGGGGCTGGAGCCTATCCCAGCTGACTTTGGAGGAAGACAGGGTACACACTGGACAGATCTCCAGTCCATCACAGGGCCAACACTAAGACAGACAACAACGCACATTCACACCTACAGACGACTTGGAAGCACCAGTTAACCTGAGCACATCTTTAGACTGTGGGAGGAACCTGAAGCAACTGGTAAAACACACGCAGGCACGGGGATAACATGCAAAGTCCACAAAGAAAGACTCTAAACTCCATGCAGAATGCCCGAGGACAGTGCAAGCCAGTGCACCACTGTGCCACCTGTACCTGCTATTCTAAGTAGCACAAGGCGTGGTCTACGGATGTGTAGGTGAAGCAAAGATGGCAAAGAGCAGGGTTCCAGACTAACTTTTTTCACTGGCAAAACACCTCACTTGCTGAACATCTGCTTATCGATAGACACTAAATTTATCAATGTTGCTGAATGCCTGCCTAGCTGATGCTTGGTGGCTGCGGTGTGCTGAACGAAGATTACTTTGAAAAGAGTGAAATAGTGCGTTCTAATGTCAGAAGATGACCAAGGACCTGTCTTTCTCCACCAGCTGCATTTATTTTTGGAATACACAACAGCTGAGCTGCTTGTTTTATGCATCAGGCAGGACCAGACTGACAAAGTTAGAAGTTATAAAAGTTCTACTAATTTACACCAATATAGCTAATGCAGTAGCTGCCCATGCCAAGTACAGTGATACCAAAACAGTTTCATGATTTACTCGCAAAAATGCAACAGCTTGAAATTTTAATTTGCACACTCAAAAAAAAAAAAAAGTCACAAATGCGACCATTATGGTTGCACCCTGGAGCCTTGGTACAGATGACTGGGACTGTTGGTGCAATAAGCTTGGTCATGAGAAGCTGACAAGCCAATGATTAACTTTCCTGTACCACACTAATACGAGTTTTATCTATGAAGTGTGTTAGAAAAGTTCCAGGACTGGTGTCACAAAAAATATTTTTCAAACTCAAACGACGAGTTTTTCCTCTTCAGATGGTCAACCTGCACGTCTACAAAGAGATCCTGCTGCATTTGCTTCGTTCAGTCCACAAGAAGAGGCGAGAGTTGTGGCAGGACAAGTCGTGGCTGCTTCACCATGACAATGCCCCTGCTCACAATGCCCTGAACATCCTGGCTGAGAAGAACATCGCTGTGCTGGAGCAACTTCCCTACTCACCCCACCTGGCTCCGTGGGACTTTTTCTTCTTCCCAAGCACAAGGGGGTCATCAAGAGGATCCGTTTTGAAGACATGGATGACATGAAGATGGCTGTGATGATGGAGCTGTGGAGGATCCTGGAAGAATCCTTCCAGGAGTGCATGGCGGCGTGGCAGAGAAGGCTGGGAAAGTGTGTTAGGGGGATTACTTCGAAGAGGAAAATTTGTAGTTTGGATTTGGAACATATCTTTTGTGACACCAGTCCTGACACTTTTCTGACACACCTCGTAGCTACCCTAAACATAATTGTTTGCAATTGCCGTCTGGACATAATCACAGTCTGACGGTAAGAACAAATCACCAACCACTGAGTTTTATAACCTGCATGAGAGATCTCTGAAGAAGAGATGAACAGCAGGAATGATTTGCATATAGATTGATGTAATGTAGATCTAGGTGTAGCAGCGAAGTGGTGAGCATGAAGTGGGCAGAGCGAATGAATGCTGCCGCAGTTATAAAGCATGCTAAGAGGGTGGGCTGGACTCAAGTAGTAAACGATTGGACAGGAAAGGGCCTTGTGAGTCCTTGACTCCGTGCCTGCCTGAACTAACGCAAAGGTCCACTTCATGTATGCTGCAAAAGCAAGAGAGAAAGAACGAGACACGTGAAAAACACAACAAGGTTGTAGAGGTGAAATGTACGGTCATATCAAAAAGTCAACACATCCCATGGAAGTGGTCGGCATTTTGTCCATATCTGAACAGGCAAACATTTTGTCCTCACTGATACAGTGCCTGCAGATGGGAGTGATATACTTGGAAGGATTTTTTTATTTTTTTTTCAATCACCTACGCAATTAAAATATTAAAAGATGCAATATTCTTTGTTGGGCCACTGGTCCCTTGTTGTGGGAGGTAAGTGACTCTTTCTTTGCTGTGTATGAGTAAAAAGCTCACCAGCATCATTATGAATTTATCATCGGCCAGAAAGTGTGTAAGGCCACAATTTCAGTACAACGGTTATCCAAGTGTTGCTTACTGTGTTCACTGCCCTAAATCAACGAATAAATGTCCTGTTCATGTGAAGTTTCCAAAGTAACCTGGTGTTTACTTTATGTGCTCTACAAATTTGTAAAGAAACTGAGACGATTGTGTTGTTAGTATGAGGTGTCAGCAATAAAAAAAACATATTTTACTAGCATATGGAAAAATACAGACTGCATTTCATTCATTTCAGATTATTGAGTTATTGATCGTTTGTGGAGCTATCTCCAGGTTGAGGAAATGGTTTAAAAATGAAATCCTCACAACTTACATCCCAAATACACCAAACTTGTGTCTGTTTCCTGACAGACTGACATGACAGCATCCCAAAGCTAGGATGTTCAAAGAGAAGATGGATAGTTTTCCAGATCAAAACATGGAGCTGAGAGTTGACTGATAAAATCATGACAAAACTGCTTTTTTTTAAAAATAATTCTGAACTTGTAAATAGGTGGTGGGTGCATACCATCAAAAGAAGCACTATAGTCAGCGGTGAAACTCCTCATACAGATCTCTAAAAAAGGGTGTCTGATGTCTCATTTCCTGCTATATTAAATGATCCAACCCGCAACAACAAGCACACACACTTGAGCCCACCCTGATCAGCTAAAGAACAGAACTGCAGAACACCTTGCAGCTGACCAGAGGTGGACATCAGGATGAGTTCAGAACAACAGCAGAGAACTTCATGTTTTGTTTGTTTTCTTATTTAATTCCTTCTTACTCCAACCTCCCCTCTTAAAAATAGAAAAATGAAAATAAAAAATTAACAAGCAGCATAGTTCAGTCAATTTATTCCATCATCTGATGATCAGTTCTGCTGGCTCTGCCCCATGTTGCTTGGCATCAAATCAAAGTCATCTGCTCCAAACTTCAGTTATGATTCAACATAAGATGTCAAGAGAACCAATACTTTAGTGCCAAAATTCCTTTAAAAAAAGTGATCTGATGTTTGGTAGCTGGAGTGAAGATGCTGATAGATAGTGGACAACACAAACAACAAATCAACAAGTCTGCTGAGAGCACACAAACACCACCAGGTCTGTACAGAGACTTCCACAAGTTAGCTGTACATCACCACATGTCTGAAACAAGCTCAAGCTGAATGTCAAAGCTGATAGCGAAGTAAAAGTGCACATGAAAATCTGAATAGTCGATCATCCGTTAAAATAATGCAACGATTATTCGACCGAAACGGTTGCAGCCCTGCCACAAACACACAGTGACTGGTGTGCTACGTGACAGTAAAGCACACACCAGCAGCTCAGTCGCAGCAGTTTTTCCTCCTCAAACCTCCCGAGTTTCGCTGTGAAGCCGCAGCAGAGTTGCAAAAGTTGCAGAGAACAAAAGCAAGAAAAGCAAAGCAGAAAAAAGCGCAGTCTGCGTCCTGTCGCCAACTTCCTGAACAGATCTGCGCTGAGATTCAGACGCTGCAAGCGCCGCTTCGTCTTACCTTGTTGCACTTTGGTTCAGGAGACAAATCCGTGTGTTCTTCTCTGGTTTCCACATCGGCCTGTCACCGAGTCTCTTCAACGCTTCTCCTACTGTGAGACGCACGCACCGAACCGTAGCACGACTCCATTTGTTTCACCGACACAAGCTGCGGCTGCGTTCAGGGCTGGGACGAGTCTCAGCTCCTCCCGTCAAGCTCGACAACACGGACAGCAAACTGTTCCGGTGTCGTGCCACAATGATCGTCTGTCATGCTTTCATCTGGGGAGGACTGTCATAAAGAGGTCACCCCTTTTCACTTATCCTCAGGTTATGTATCTGCGTTATTTTACCAGATCTGCGTCCTAAACGACGACCAATCTACTTATAACATGAAATATCTTTCTTTTTTTTAAGTTATTTTTTTTGGGCCTTTTGGCCTTTATTTGATAGTACAATGACAGAAAAAGAGACAGAAAACTTGGGGAGAAGGACCCGTGGAAAAGGGCCATGAGCGGGATTCGAACCCACGACCTCCACATCGGGGACTGTAGCCCTATCCATGGGACACCAGGTCAACCAGGTGCGCTGTAACGTTGTGCCCAAACGTGAAATATCTTTGAGGGACAATTTCAACTGCAGTTTTCCACCTGCAAATAAGGGATTGCTGCCTCTACCTTGTGAATGAAATATGTACATCAAAAATGATTTCTCTTCATTCATGAAGGTTACATTTCTAAGAGCTCACAAGACAAGTAGAAACCAGATCATTCAAGATTCAATAGTGCTGATTTGACACACTTATGCAGCAAGGACAGTGGAATCCAAAGTGACTATTCCAGGAGGCTGTGAAGTAGCCAGACATGGTTAAAAAAAATCTTTATATAAAAGTAAAAACCAATGTTAATATTGTTAATTAAGTCTAAATCAGGATATTAGACACATGAAACACATATAGCCTAAACATCAGGAAAAAAATACAACAGTATCATCCATAATCATTCTAATGTCAGGCCTGATTACACTGTACATTTGTTTGGTCACAATTATTCAGTTATATGAAATGTTAATCTTTGCCGTGACCACAGACATAAAGTTGTGTGTATTTGCACATTATGACCCATCCAGACAGAAGCAGCTGCAGATGTTTACATATGTTTTTATTAACTGACTTTGAGATATACAAGGTATGTCTTTGCACATTTTTTACATCACAGTTTTGTCCCGTTTACATTTTACGCACTGCATATTTGCGATACAAATATATGACAAATATTTTATGAACTCACTCAATTTTCAGTATGTTTTAATAATTCTGTAGTTTTTGTGCCAAAAATGACGTTATATGTTCAGTGCTAGATGTGGGTTGTTGATTGTGAGTCTACCTGCTGTCACAAAGCAGTTTCCTGTAAAGGATCAATAATGCATCTGTCAATATCTGACCGAGCAATGAAGCTCACAATCAGGATCATTTTTTGCCATGTCACCAGTTACTATGTTCGTTACAGATCCCTGCTTAATAACAAACTTGTTGCACACAAAGACCAAAGCCAAGACCCTTCACAGGAGAACATCAACACTGTGTAGATGTTTTGGCAAGTTTTATTTTGAAGGGGCCATGATCACACTCCTGGTACTATTCTGTTGAACTTTCTATCTGTTGATCACAGGCATCCCTGAGGTGTGGAGTTAACAGATTTTGTTGTAGTTTAAAGTTTCATTCTGGATAAGTTGTGTGTTTCCTATAGGTTAACCTCATCCAAATGAATAAACAGCCTACACTGAGTATACTGGTGATTTTCTGTTTATAATCGCACAAATAAGATCATTTATGGATGTTCTCCCCAAAGTGATTTGGTGGTTACTGTAAAAAAGGATGACCTCTTGTGGTACAAGAAAGAAAGTACATCTTCAAGCAAAGTGACACAAGATCTGCTCATAGGAACACACTTAGAACTTAACAGCTCTCAAATGTACATAGACATTTTTCTTATAGTCCAGGCGACTAGTGCCAAACTTCAGGTGTTATGCTGTGGTAGTGAGAAAGCTGCAAACAGAAACACTGAAATCCAAGGAGTCAGCCCATGCTTAACAGATGTGCCTTCAACAAGCACTGAATCAGTCCTTGTATCATAAGGACAGAAAGAAGGATTGAGGTTTTAAAACTCATCCCAACATGCACACACGGACATGATATTCTAAAGTGTAGCCTACATCACAGATTTTCTTAATTCTCAGTGTCACTGTTGTCTATTTACCTGAACTATTCATGATGTTTTATAAGGTATCGTTGTAATCCTTGTCCATTTAAACATATAGGCAGACGGCACACAGAAAGTACAGTGGTGGTCAATAAGGAGTTTTTGCAAAGCTTCCATTTATGAAAATATTCAGAGCCCCAAACTTCACAAGTGCACCTTGTTTCATGCTTGAATCTACACCTTTTATTCATTTACTCTGCTACACTGAAAATGAAACCTCCGTATCTCAGTGTATCCCAGTTTAAGTAACGGCTGAATGAATGAGCATATATCACTTGGATAGTAACAGGTCCAGTAACACGTAACTGCAAAACCATTTGGGAAATGCAATACTTGACAGTAGCACAATGTATCTCAGAAGGAATATAATGTGTAAAGAAGGAATTCAGTGTAATGAATTTTTGGAGTATTAGAATGATTTAATCAAAAATGTAATACAAAGCAGAAAGTATACCACAACAGACATGCATGTACGAGGTGTGTCAGAAAAATTTCACGACTGGTGTCACAAAAGATATATTTAAAATCCAAACTACAAGTTTTCCTCTTCAAAGCAATCCCCCTGGAGTCTAACACACTTTCCCAGTCTTCTCTGCCACGCCGCCATGCACTTCCACAATCTTCTGCAGCTCCATCGTCACAGCCATCTTGATGTAGTCTTCAAAACAGATCCCCTTGATGAAACCCTTGAGCTTGGGGAAGAGAAAAAAATCCCACAGAGCCAGGTGGGGTGAGTAGGGAGGTTGCTCCAGCACAGCAATGTTCTTCTCAGACAGGAACTGTCGGATGCTCAGGACATTGTGAGCAGGCTCGCTGTCATGGTGAAGCAGCCACGACTTGTCCTGCCACAACTCTCGCCTCTTCTCGCACCTGAACGAAGCAAACGCCACAGGATCTCTTTGTTGGTTGATCGTCTGAAGGGGAAAACTTGTAATTTGGGTTTGAAAAATATCTTTTGTGACACCAGTGCTGGAACTTTTCTGACACACTTTGTATACATTTGCCAGAGTAAGAGCACATGCAGGTGGCAAATCAAAGCATATTCACACAGAAATCAGAAGATTGGAAAGTCAGTATAACCAATCTCACTGACATAAATACAGTGTGACAATGTAGTCTTCCAAATATACAGACAGCTTCCTCACACTGTTGTCACCATAATTAGGCAGATAATATACACATTTACAAATATGCCGCCCTACTGTGTTACCACACTGAAAAAAACAAAGAAGCTAACTGAAAACTCATCTTGTTCTTTTCATAACAGCATATAGCGGGTGAGGCCTCCCCCTCGGAGCTCCTTCAGGCGCTGACAGTGTCGCAGCATGTTCAGAATCCCTTGAAATCGTTTGTCCACCTTCGTTTGGGTAAATTCACGAATGTCATCCTCCACAATAAAATACTGACCTGCAAGACATTTTAATGCAACAGTGTTGTGTCCAAATCTTTGTACTCATGTCAAACTGAGTAGTTGTTTCTTAGCATCACTAGAGTGGTGCCACAAGAAGCCAAAAAACACCCCAACAAACAATACAGGGAATATAATTCAAATTCTACTGTATTGTTTGTTGAATACAACTGAGCACTTGTCTTTCTCAGGTCATCAAACATAACAGTTTTTATTTTAACATGTTGAATGGATATATAACGTTCAGAAGTCCAAGCACTGTTTGGGTGTTCTTCCCTGTCAAAATTGTCCTCATTGTGGGCTCATTTTTAACTGCAATATAAAGTCCAACGCATTTATTGAAACAGCACATTCAAGGCTAGAAGTAATAAGAACTCAAAAATATCTTCTGTGCAGTTTGAGAGTTATAACGCCATAAATAATAATTTTTTTTAAAAAAAAGGATCTAACATGTAGGACATTTTTCAAGTGCCAACAGGTGTTACCAGTATTTAAGTACTGACATTTTTAAAAACTTGGTGCTTTTACACCACCCAGGACAACTTACTCCTCTCTATACCATTTTTTTAAACCATGCTGCATTTATTTTAATGATCAAATACACTTTATTTTGCTCTGACACGCTCTCTTTTTTTGTGTAAACACAACCTTGCAGTTCACCTTTAACGTCAATGAAGTTTTGTTACGACTGCTGGTCAAAGCTGAATCGATAATGGAGTAGCTCAGAATTTTTTGTTAATCTACAGCAGGGGTGTCTAATCCTGGTCCTCGAGAGCCCCTATCCAGCATGTTTTAAATGTTTCTCTCTTCCAGCACACCTGATTCAAATGATCAGCTCATCATCAAGCTCTGCAGAAGCCTGATAACGATCCTGATCATGTGAATCAGGTGAACATCAATTTCTGTTGTTTTGTGGTTGTTATAAACTTGGAGGTGTCAAGTAAAAGTTGTTAAGATACAAAGATGTTTACTATTAGATATGCACTCCATTCCGTTAATGTGACTGAACATGTCAGCTTCATGCCTGACTTTGCACTCGTCATTTTCCCGTAAACGTCAAGCGGTTGCCCTGTCAAGCTCTAAAGACGTCTACTTCTGCCATTCCTCAAGTCCCCACCAACTAGTTACCCCCTCCAAGTTTTACAAGCTAGTAAGAAAACTCAGCTGCTACGTAACACCTAACTAACCAGTAGTTGTTAGGCTGAACCTGTGATTGGCAGCTCTGGCAGAGCTGTTCTCGCCCCTAAAAACTGAAAGACACACTGTGGGCATATGTGAGACTTTGATTGATTTGCTGAAAAGAGACACAACATCAGAGCTTTAAAGATAATATTTGGTTAATTTTGGCAATGGAACCACACATGACACATGATTAGTTCATGGACCGTCAGAAAGTTGAACATCCAATGATTCTTTCTGTTTTTACAGCTTCTATTTCTGATAAATAGTGTAATTCTGTAATCTGTGGGATTTTATGCATTGTGATTGGCTGATTGGATGTTCCTAATAAAATGCACTACATATTGTCTCAGTAAATGACTTGCGTAATGGTCATCCACGAATTCATATGCATTCAACACAAACAATTACAAATGTCTTAAGTGAAATGTTGACTGCATGTTACCTTTTGTGTCTTTGGTCTCCTGGTCCTTGAAGCGCTGGTGCAGCTTGCGTGCATGATTATTGAGCGCTTTCACCGGCTGACGGAGGATCTTGTACTTGGCTGTTACAGCAGCGTTTATGGTGTGTACTGCAGCATTAAGCTGGTCATATGATACACGTCCTTTCATGTACCTGAGGGACACACACACACACCAGAACATGAAGGTTTCATCTCATGATAACAGAAAAACTTCCTGTAATTCCCTTCCGAAGCAAATTAGGGATATTGGGCCATACAAAATAAAACATACATTTGCTAACATGTCAGTTTTCAGTTCTGGTCTGGAAACAATATTGTGCTTTGCTGCCACGATATTTTTGGTGGAAATGACACTTGAACCTAAAATGGAAATCTAACCAGTTGCTAAGAATTCTTGTATCTTCTACAAAATGTCTTCATCCTCTAAACAGCATTGCACTCCGACAGTGTCAGAGGAGTAAAATATCCCCATCACAACTGCCCTGACCACAACAGATGTCTTGTTCTTGTCAAAAATCCAAATAAAAACAAACAATACAAGCTTTTACAGATAACATCCAAACTGGTTGAATTTAGAACTTAAACAAGATTTGCTATAAGGGACAAGATCAAAAATTCCTGGTAGTGACACATATTGTATTTCTGTTATTTATAATACTTTCTTTACTTATCCCATCTAGTAGATTGTTTAATAGCAGTTTTTGTTTCATTGTTTGAGTATATGTCAAGAACATCATCACATATCACATAGAATGTCACTGTGGGATGATACTTACGGAGGGATGCCCTCAAACTCTGGCATAGTGATAATTTCCATCTCTCTGACAAAACTTTTGTTGGTCTTTTTAACCTTTTCTGCTTGGCTTGGTTGAACATCTACTGCTTCATTCTGGTTCGTTACAGGTTCATTTCCACTGAAAGAAGAGAGATCAGTCAGTCATTCAGAGGTGGAAGGCTGTATTCTAGGAGCAAAGTATGCCACGCTCAGATACAGTATCTGCATAGTCGAAACAAAAACAAGAAAAAAGGCAGGGAGGAGGTGTGAAGGGAGCTTGTGCTCTTTGATAGGGAGAGCACGTCTTAATAACCAATGCCACACTGATCCAATAATTACTTCTGTTCTTCTTTGAAAATAGTTAATAAGCTTCAATGGTAGATGAAAACATTTTTTTCTGAATATGTTCTGCCAAAGAGAATAATGAACTCACATCACTGATCAGCTGTTTTGGTTGTTCCCAATCCCCCTCTAATTTCTTCAACATATTCCCAATTGCATATGCACCAGTTTGTCTAACTATTTCAATGTTTCATTCATCTTTGTTTTGTGTGTTTTTAAGTACAGCATGCCCAGTGTTCACTTTAACATAACATCAAAACAAATAAAGCATCCCCTGGCGTTCTCACCTGAACGTGTCCTTCTTCCTGGGCATGTGTGGAGGTATGTTGTCTTTAAAGTGCTGCAAATCCCCCAGATCCTTCTGCAATAACTCCTCAACTGCCTTGAACCAAACAAAAGTGTCTCATCAATAACATACAAGACGATACATTTAACACGTCCAACTCACTACATATTTCACTCAAGATGATTTAATTATTTATATCTAACACATTTAGCAAATACTAGTTGTAGCTGATTATGTTTGGTACACAAACAGATGGTATTTAATGTAAAGCAGCTGTATAAAGTGCTGATTTTATGCCAACAACACAAATTAAAAGGCCTCTACCTCCAAATGCTTCAGTTGTTCTTTCTGTTGTCCAATACAGTTTTCAAATTCCTCCAGAAGTCTCTCGAGTGCAAAGAGTTCTTGTCCAAGTTTTTTCATCTTGTTTTGAGGCAATTCTAAACATGGAGAAAGACAAAGGATCACACCAGCACAAGTTAGGACATCAGCTTTACCTAATAACAAAACAATGTGTTAGCAGTGTTTTATCATACCAATAACTGACAGGTCCAGCATACACTGTAAGGATGATATCTTGTCATGAATGTGTCGGCTGACATCCTCCAGTTCACTCATTTTCCTGAAACGATGAGACATTAAAATCATTAAAAGAATCAATTTATCATTTGTAAGCCAGGAAATGTATGGACCAAACTAAACAAGATAAACTTTGGTCAAACAGGGGTAAACATTTACATCATATATAAGGTGAGTTATGAGCAACACAAATGAAAATAGAGAATTCACAAAACCAACCTTTCAAATGAAAAGAAAAGAAACAAATATACATGTATTCATAAGATTGCTAAATTATGGCAAAAGTCCTAATCGCAGTTATTACAGTAGATAGTGAGATCACAGCTATTCAACAGAATTACTACTTGACTTTGGAAACATCACACATCTACTGACCATTTTTTGAAGCAAAAAAATCCCCAAAAAACATTAACAGTGGCCTTCCTTGAACTTCAAATGCAATTCTACTGAAAAACAAATAAGAGAATATAAATATAACAACATAATATAATATAGCACCAGCACCAGACAGTAGCAGGGTGACTGGCATCAGAACGCACCCCAGCCCTGTCAGGGAAAGACTCCCCACGGTGGTTATCTGAGATTGGCGGAAGTTCTGGCTGTATGCTGCATGTTTTGTCCGTGTGAAGTGTGTAGTTCAGCCTTTTTCTGTTTGTTTGTTTTTTTACAGGGATGATTTTATTGATACTTATGACAATCGCCTAATTTCCAACTGAAACTGAACTCACCATTAAAATGATGATGTTGTAAGGGCATTTTAGCCTTCTATAAGGAGTGTGAAAATGGCTCTGAGGTGTTCAAACTAAATATCACCCAGTTTAAGTAGAAATAGTCGGTGAAACACGGCTTGGTGCTCTCTGGGTAGACAGAAGTCGTGGGCTTGTCCAGGTGCGTCTGGAAAGTGGCTGAGAGCAGG
>NW_007579921.1:15682-17061 GCF_000690725.1 Stegastes partitus
TGACTGAGATGTGAGGTGATATCAACCAAAAAGGCCACATCATCCATCTTTTTCTCATCTTTTAAAAAGAGAGAAAACTCTGTCGCCTTTTGACTCTTCAGCTCTGCCAAAAAAGCTGCTACCTCCCTTCTGATGAACCTGAGGAATTCCCTAAGCATGTGATGCTGATAGGATGAAGATGCTCTGAGAAAGTTTATCATTTTCATCAGTGTGTTCATCACCTCAGCATGCTCATCTAACACGGTTGAGCAAAGAACAGACTGGTGAATTATACAATGGTAAGCAATGAGCTCAGGATTGTCTTTCTTCAGTCTCACCACAGCTCCTTCCTCTCTCCCTATCATGGCAGGGGCTCCATCTGTAATCACTGAAACCACTTGTTTTGGCTCTATTCCTCTCTTTGCTAACATTTCCTTAATGGCCAGGTAGATGTCCTCTCCTCTTGGACTTGTCTGAAGGGGAGTAAGACCTAGCAGATCTTCACAGAAAATGTTCTTATCCTTGTTGAAGAACCTTACATAAACTAACAACTGAGCATTGTCAGTCACATCAGTGGACTCATCTACAGCCAAGGCTACACACGGTGCTTTCTGAGTGGCTTGGTCTAGCTGAGATAGTACATCTTTGATTAATATGGCACCTTTCTTTGTAGCTGATGATGCTGACATAGGTATTTGCTTTATTTTGTTACAAAGCTCTTCTTTTTGTTTTCCCTCAAGTAAGGTTTCAGCTACTGCACTCATGCACTCCTTGACAACCTCCCCATCACTAAATGGTTTTTTGTGTTGCCCCAGAATCCAAGCAACTCTGAGGGAACATTTGCTAGCACGTTGCTGGGCAGTGAATGAATGTGTCAGGATCCTGGTGGACTGATCATATTGGGCTCAAAGACTGCTAGTTTTCTGTGCCCTCAGTTCAGACTTGATTGGGTATGATTGGTCAAAATCTTTGTGTTTGGTTTCATAGTGGCGTTTCACATTGCTGCTTTTAATGAGCGCCACGGTCTCTGAGCATATCAGACACAGAGGTTTTGTGTTTCCAGAGGGCAGAATGAACATGAACGAGTCTGTCCACTCCGGGTTGAAGGCTCTGTTTTCGCCGTCCACTTTTCTTCTTTTTCTTTTTCTTTTTTTTTACATAATTGGTCTGTGTGTGTCCTGAGCTGATGAGCCAATGTCATGCACACTAGAATAGCTGTGCCGGTAAAACAGAAACGACCCATCATATCCCTGCAGCTCATCTCACCTCATCATAACGGCTCCATACAACCCCGGGTTCTTCCTGCACTCTAGTGGCAAATTGTTGACCACAGTGACTCTCTGGTCAACTCCAGTGTACAGCTGAGTATTCTGTCTCCAGAGCTTCTAGTTTGCAGTCCT
>NW_007579921.1:18383-32451 GCF_000690725.1 Stegastes partitus
CTTGTCCAGGTGCGTCTGGAAAGTGGCTGAGAGCAGGAGAGCAGAGTCAGAAGCAGAGGTGAGAAGTAATGAAGTACAAATACTTCGTTAGTGTACTGAAGTAGATTTTGCAGGTAGCTGTACTTTACTTGAGTAAATCTGACAACTTTTTGTTTTTACTCCCTACATTTGAACACAAATATCTGGACTTTCTACTCCTTACATTCTCAAAACTGGCTCGTTACTTGTTTCAACTTCCACAGATGACGACATGACGTAAAAGACGTAACAACAAACGTCTTTATCTTTCCCAGCAGTGTGCAATTTGTCACTGAAACTCAACACACCACTGCCTGCTTCAGCTGCCTGCCAGAGGCTTTTTAGCACTGCAGGAGTGATTTTCAGACTCAAAAGGGACCGTCTTCATTCAGAGAACTTTGACAATCAGCTTCTACTGAGGCTCAATAAAAGATTTTGGTAGTCTTGAAGAGATGAGTGTTTCCATGTTGATTATAATGCTTAATAGCTCAAAAACTTTCATCATGTGTTCTTACTGATAATATAATGTTCAGGTTCTCTATTCAGACATGTAGAGTGTGCAAGAGGTAATAAAAGCACACTCTACATGTCTGAATAGAGAACCTGAACATTATATAATGTTTAATGTTCATAATGTTGCTTGGACTGTGCAAGTTCTTAAAGGATGAAAACAATCCTACTTTGTGTGCTAAAAACTTTTTTTGTTTTGCAGAGTTATCAAAAGAGGCATCGTGTTTCATCAAAGCTAAAAATTTATTTTTACTTTTCAGTAAATTTCTGAACCTGTACTTTTTCACTTTTACTTGAGTAAAGGAGTTGAGTCAGTACTTCTACTTTTACCAGATTCTAGTTTTACACAAGTATCTCTACTTCTACTTAAGTAAAGAATGTGAGAACTTTTGCCATCTCTGGTCAAAAGTCCACAGTCAAGACAGACAGTTTCCAGCAGCCTTCAGTCTGTACAGGAACTAACTACATTTATTAGAGTGTCTCTGATGAATGATTGAGTTCTACAGTAGTTTTAATGACAACAGGGCAGCCTTTTAAAAATGCCATACAGGTGATCTGTGATCTCTGTTCATCGTTCATTCATTTTACATGTATCATACGTATCAGATCAGTTTGTCACTGTAGAAACATAAATCAACAACAACAACAAACCTGTCCCTTTCAAACTGAACAAACAGAAAACACTGATAAAAGGCAAATACAAGAGTAAGAAATACAGGACAACAGCTTTTATTATTGATCTGTCAGATATTCAGACTGTCAGAGCTGAAACTTCTGTAAAGATGCTATTTTAACAATCCTCACATCCCTGAGCAGAAATGTTGCTGTTGCTCAATAACTAAGGAACTCAATCAGTCCAGTGATAATGTCCTAGAGCTACATATTCCCTCCCAGCAGAGATTCCAGCAGAGGAGGTGAAGAGTTGATGTGAAAGGAGAGGAGTTGAGGCAACAGATTTTTGACAAAATCAGACATCCTCACCTCTAAGTGTCAGTTTTAAACAGTTGCATCCCCTGTCTATGGTTTACTAAAGGCTACCACTGTGTTTATGATCTCTGTCAGATGAGCAGAACAGTGTCCATGATAACCTACAGAACACATTCTAGTTAGAATTTAAGTATCAGCACGGTAGAATGTGACCACAATGTACAGATGTCACATGTTTTTAGTTGTTATTGAACACACACGTACAGTGCGAAGTATAACATAGTACACAAAATAGTACTAAACAAATACAGAGTGAGATACATATTGAGTCGAAGAGGGTGAAATTAGTGACATGAGATGAGCCTTAACTGCGGCACCTGATCGTTTTGATCTCAGGATGTTATCAAGTTGGACAGAAAGCTAACCAGCATCCACTGTGCGTCGATCGAATCTGCGCATGTCTGACTGATCTCGAACGAGCCGATTTATTTAACATGACTATTGAGGCTTATTAAAGCAGGGACGGGTTTCACACTCGCCTGTTTGAATGTTTCTGTAACCGTAAAGCTAACGGAGTTGTAGAGGAGGTTCTACTGGAGGTCACTTACCCAGAGTCTCGGTTCGGTCGCTCCTTCGTCTAAATGCTGCTTCCCGGTTTATTTCAAATTAGGCTCACGTGACTCCAGACGTCACGACACGTCAAGACCAACGCAGGCGCAGTGTCACTGCTGCCTTCACAGACAATAGGAAATAGTGAGCTGTCATGCGCAAAAGCATCGGCTCTAAGGTCCGATGCTTTTACAGTGAATCAGAAGAGCCAACTCTCATCGAGTGAGAGCTGGCTCCCGACTTTTTTTTTTTTTTTTGCTGCTCAGTGGCTCAGCTCAGCTCACGGCAGAACTTTGTTTTGATTGGTAGCATGGCGGCCTTGTGGCCAATCACATGTGAAGATTTAGTGCCACAGTTGATGTTATAATGGAGATGCGATGCTCAACCAAAGAGCAGAAGAGCCACTGAGCTGGTGGCAGGCTAAGGCCTCAGTCTTCCCCCACCTGGTGAAGGTGATGGAGGGGAGACAACATCTGTTCCCTCTGAGAGAGTTTTCTCAAAAACAGGGTAGATAACAACCGAGAGGTGAAATCGCATCAGCCAAGCTGAGACATTGAATTCTTTTGAATGCAAACCTGCACTAAGGACATATTGTTCGGTGTTTGAACTGAGTTTTGTTCTGGTTCTGTTCTGTTTCTGTTCTGTGGGTTTGTTTGCAGAGTTTTGTTCATTGGTTTCATGTTAAATTAAGATTAAAAGTTTGATTAAAATGTGAAACAAAAGTAAGAATGCCTGCTTTTGTACCACAAAAATACACAAAATTAGGCCATTATAAGACTTCTCATAAAAAACACTAAATTCAAAAGGGTTTATCAACACACAAAGCATTCATATTTGCCAGGTTAGGCTAAATTAGGAGACTACAGATGATAATAAATTAGGGGCCGTTTGGGAGCCGAAAGAGCCGGCTCTTCTTTGGGAGCCGTGCCACAAGAGCCGGCTCTGTGAAAAGAGCCGAACTTCCCATCACGAGTAGGAAACATCACAATTCAAAGGCTATCGCTCAAGACAACGGCCTAGTTCAGAGGGCTGTACTACGAAACAAGATTAGTGGGTTATCAAGGTACGTCAAGCTTAAAGCCAGAGTTTTCAGTGTCACGAAGGTGGCTCTCTTTTTACCTGCTAGATCTCCATGGTAACTGATGCTGTGGAGCTAACCTGGTCAGGAGCAGGTTATGTTCAGAGTTTTGGATTTAAATCAGCTGAAAATAGTGTCCCCCTTTAACCAAATTGTTTCCTGACTATTATTTATGAGCGATCCAGATTCTCAGCTGAGGGAGTGTGTTTTATCTGCAAACAAGATGAGTTGTGTGTTACTAATATCACTCAATGAAGTTGTGTAGTTACAGTATCGCACACTGTAAATATTCATTGCCATGGGAACCAGACGTATATTTAGTTGGCACACAGAAATTACATAAATATGTTTTTATGTTTGGCTCTGATTTGCTGTCAAGTCTGTTTATGCTGCTGGTACTGTAGCTGATAGAACACTGATTAGAAAGTAGATTATTCTACAGGTATTTATTACAGAGAATATTCAGTCAATAACATTATTTTCGCTTTGATTTGACCAAAAATGAAAATGATATCTTGCATTATGGGACAGTGTCAGACCTAAATGCACCTCAGTGCAATATCATGTTTAAATATAGTCAACTTAAAGTGTAACTTTAACGTGCAGCTGTCAGTTGGAAATAAGCACATTTAACAGTTTTCTACCAGCATTCCTGTCTTGCACTATTTGTCGTAGCAGCGCTTTATACCATCATAAATTTTTATATTTCTCATTGTTCTCCATTAAAACAACATGTTGACTGAAGCAGCTGTACACAATCGTTTCATTTTGTGCTGAAAAAGAGTCACGTGACGTGTTAAACGCCCTTTTTATGTGAACGCGCACAGAGTATGAAGCAGAAAGCCTGAGTTGACAAAGAAAGTTGATAACCACCTTCATGATACCCGTAATCTCTAGCTGGGGTTTCGGTTTTGTCAATCCGGCTTACACAAAGAAAGCCTGGCTATGTCAAACTTGCTTCGTAGTATACCCCTCAGCCGTGTTCATTTGTGGTAAGATGTTGTGGTAAGATGTTTGTGTGACTTTGTTGTGAAGTTGTGCAGTGTGACTGAACAGTTTTATGGGGACATTGATTACATGCTGTGTGTGAGATGGCAGCGTAGCAGGTATGCGATTTTAAAGGATGTTTATTAAAAATGGGTTTTATTCTGCTCTGGTTAGGAATAATTATTCATTTAAATGATTGTGTGTCTGTTGTTAGTGTTTTACAGTGACTGTTCATTATGTGATAAAAAAAAAAAAAAAGCTGCCTGAAGGGCTACTTTCCTCAGGCCTACGAAAACAGTGACAGAGACCATTTGGAGCCAGAAAGTGGCAGGGTCAGTTCCTCTGAACTGCTCTTTAAGGGCCACATCTGCTTGGAGATCAACCAGTTCCATCTGAAGAGGCCCAGCATTTGCCCATTTGAAGTGCTGTGTGACTTCCTTTGAGAACCCCCTGACATCTGTGATGAGAAATGGGTTCTGAATGAACATGGTGTCCAAAGATGAAGCTGTCAAAAGGTTTGCTGAAGTTTACAATCAGCTTATCAACAAAGTCAACAAAAGAAGACACATCTCTCTGTCCCTGAACCTGTTGCTGCAATGCTGAGAAGTGGACACAGTCTCCCTGCAGGTCTTCCTTGAACACCTCAAGTTTCCTCTGAAAGGAGCAGACAGCTGTCAACAGTTCACAAACTGAATTGTCCTTGCCCTGTAGCTTCAAATTCAGTTGACTGAGATGTGAGGTGATATCAACCAAAAAGGCCACATCATCCATCTTTTTCTCATCTTTTAAAAAGAGAGAAAACTCTGTCGCCTTTTGACTCTTCAGCTCTGCCAAAAAAGCTGCTACCTCCCTTCTGATGGACCTAAACTGCTCCAACAGCCTGCCTTTGCTGAGCCATCTCACATTGTTGTGCAGCAAAAGATCATCGGCATTTGCTTCAACTTCTCTGAGGAATTCCCAAAGCATGTGATGCTGATAGGACGAGGATGCCCTGAGAAAGTTGATCATTTTCATCAGTGTGTTCATCACCTCAGCATGCTCATCTGACAGGGTTGGGCATAGAACAGACTGGTGAATTATACAATGGTAAGCAATGAGCTCAGGATTGTCTTTCTTCAGTCTCACCACAGCTCCTTTCTCTCTCCCTATCATGGCAGGGGCTCCATCTGAAGTCACTGAAACCACTTGTTTTGGCTCTATTCCTCTCTTTGCTAACATTTCCTTAATGGGTCTTCACAGAAAATACTCTTGTCCTTGTTGAAGAACCTTACATAAACTAACAACTGAGCATTGTCAGTCACATCTACAGCCAAGGCTACACACAGTGCTTTCTGAATGGCTTGGTCTAGCTGAGATAGTACATCTTTGGTTAATATGGCACCTTTCTTTTGTAGCTGATGATGCAGACATAGGTATTTGTTTTATTTTGTTACAAAGCTCTTCTTTTTGTTTCCCCTCAAGTAAGGTTTCAGCTACTGCACTCATGCACTCCTTGACAACCTCCCCATCACTAAATGATTTGTTGGGTTGCCCCAGAATCCAAACAACTCTGAGGGAACATTTGTTAGCACGTTGCTGGGCAGTGAATGAATGTGTCAGGATCCTGGTAGACTGATCATACTGGGCTCTAAGACTGCTTATTTTCTGTGCCCTCAATTCAGACTTGATTGGGTATGATTGGTCAAAATCTTTGTGTTTGGTTTCATAGTGGCGTTTCACATTGCGGCTTTTAATGAGCGCCATGGTCTCTGAACATATCAGACACAGAGGTTTTGTGTTTCCAGAGGGCAGAATGAACATGAACAGGTCTGTCCACTCCGGGTTGAAGGCTCTGTTTTCGCTGTCCACTTTTTTGTTTTTTTTCGACAGCACAATTTGCAAATGTTTTTCTGTCTTGTCTAAGGCTCACCAGTTTCTTTGCCTTTTACTCTATCGCTGTGTCTGGCTCACACATCCCTTCGTCTTCCTCTCTGTGTCGCTTTATTTATTTTTCTTTTTTGTCTTTCCTCCTCTTGTCTGTCACTCACCTCTCAACTGTTTACTGAAAGCAGCTGTGATGTTTAGTGCTGGCAATACAGAGACTTCACTGGCTCAGTAGCGCCACGAGAGATGGCTGAACTCGTACATAATTGGTCTGTGTGTGTCCTGAGCTGATGAGCCAATGTCATACGCACCAGAAAAGCTGTGCCGGTAAAATAGAAACGACCCATCATATCCCTGCAGCTGGCTGATTAGGCATGCCTGCAACTCATCTCACCTCATCATAACAGCTCCATACAACCTCGGGTTCTTCCTGCACTCTAGTGGCAAATTGTTCACCACAGCGACTCTCTGGTCAACTCCAGTGTACAGCTGAGCATTCTGTCTCCAGAGCTTCTAGTTTGCAGTCCTTCTCATCTCCTGTGTTTTCATGTGTGCCTTGTTGCCAGCTGCTTTTCTCCTCAACTGTGCTCCAACATTCCAGTTTACCATCAGACACTCTTCATTCTGCAGCTGTTCATTGCCAGTCAGCCAACCCTCAGCCGCCATTGCTTCCATTCAAAGACTTTTGCTCAATAAATTATCTTAAGCCACTACCACTCTCAGTGTTCTGCATCTGGGTCACAGAACAATCTGGCCAAAAAACTGCACAAACTGACCACATTTGACAACCCCTCTCCACACATGTAGCCCTCCTGGGGCCACACAAGACGGCACAGCGGGAGATAATGGAAGCTCTGCATGGACTAAGTGCCAGTGTGTTGCAGCTTGGCAGATGCATGGACCATTTGACCGCTCAGTTCATCTCTATGGTACTGGTCCTCAGCATCAGCACGGTCTCTCCTGTTGGCACTCTGGACTGTACCTCCAGCATTGCCCAAGAACCATTAATCCCCACTCCAGTGAGATACTTAAGTGACATGGGGACTTGTAATCAAGTTTGACTATCAGCCTTTAACTTACTAATATTAATATATTACTCACTAATAAAAAAATAATCATGAAATATTAATATAACTTAGATGAAGCGGAGATTGCCTTTATTAAGAGTCTTCTGTCTGGCCAAGCTTCCTGGGCTCTTGCTATGTCTTCTAGTAGTTCTTCAGTGAATCAGTCGCTCGAGTCTTTGACTACTGAAATGTGCCAAATTTTCCATCATCCTATTCAAGGGAAGGACGCTGCTGTGCTTCTCTGCACCTCTGTCATCCAGTACGTGATCAGCGTCCACATTGTTGTGGCTGGAAGTGGTGCTGTAAGGTGTATTGGGGTTAGGCTTACCAAAAAATATTAAAGGCAAATTGGCAGCATGAGATTACACAATTTCCTTTGATAAGTTAACATTCTTTGAGAGAGACATAGACAGAGGTTAGCGAGACAGTGTCACTCACATAACTCCCCCCTTACCAATTGGTAAGGGGGGAGTTAAAGCTCCAAGTAAACCATCTCTCCTTACTACCAGAGCCCCATTCACTTCCTGTTTTGGCTCCTGCTCTTCTACCTGCATTAAACCCCAGCAATAGGAAGGATGAGGCACACAGCAGTAGAGTACAAGCATGGAGTCCACTACAGGCTCTGCATCTACTTTGAACTTTGGTGTTGGAGCCATTTTCAGTCCTTTATGATTTGATCCAGATGTCTGATGGATGGATAGAATGTCACCAGGTGCTTGGTGTTGGGCACTGAATGGATGTTCGCCAGCTCCACCTTTTTGTGAGCCTGAGTTACTCACGGGAGAGAGGTGATGGGAATGAGCTGGCAGGAGTGGTAGGACACCAGTTTTTTGACTGTAGTCTCATACGAACATTATGTAATCTTTCTTTTTGAATATAATAAATGGGACGAAGAATAACTGCCTACGCGTCAGAACTTGAATCGCTCCTGTCATGTGTGGATCCGAGCAAAATTGCGTCGGATACCGCAATATTTGGTGTAAGACTTTGGTTTTAGACACTTCATGACTAAATACCCCTCAGCAACAAAAGATCATGCTAATCAGCTACATTGGGGGGGTAGGTATTTTTGCTCTTGAATGTAGACGACTAGCTCATGTGACCCATTGCACAGCCCCTGTCAATTTGCTACACTCAGGTAATCACCACAAGCACATCTTTTGCTTTGTTATCCCCTCACCTATGTCACCTGTGGTTTTAAGTCTCCCTTGATTAAAACTGCACACCCTCACGTTGCGTGGTCCACCTCACTCCCACTGTTTGCACTCAACCATACCCTCTCGTCCCTCTCACTCTCCTGACACTCCCTCAACTGTAGACCTCACCTGTGTACCCTCTGCCTACCATGACCTCAGCGCTGCTTTCAGTAAAGACTTGGTGGTTTTACTTCCACCTCACGGACAATATGACTCTGCTATAGATCTGCTAACTGACGCCCACCTGTCTACTAATAAACTATACAATCTTTTGAAACCTGAAAGAGAAGCCATGGAAAAATACATCTCAGAGTCCCAGGCAGCTGGTCTCATCCATCTCGATTGGAGGTAGCTTCTTTTTTGTGGACAAAAAGCACAAAACCCTCTGCCCCTGAATTGCCCCAGATGATTGAATGACATAACTGTTGAAAACAAATGTCCACTGGTCAGGTTAAATAGACCACATTAAGGTGGAGGCAGTGGCCAAGTGGCTTGTCCCTGCCAAACAGCTTCAGCACTTTTTAGGCTGTTTTCTGTAGAAGGCTGATTACAAACTACACCAAAGCAGCTGCTCCCCCAACTCAGCTCAAGTCTACCAAGGTCTCTTTAACATGCCCCCCACAACTGATTCATCTTCACTAAACTAAAAGAACTTCTCAGCTCCTGTGCTCTCGCCCCCTGATCCACCAGAACAGGTCAGCATTGAGGTGGACACCACCAACAATGTAGTCAGACATTTCTGTGGTAGTAGCCAGTAGGGTATTTACTGCCATTTAAAGTTAAAAACTAGCAGCTTAGCTTTACTATATTAAAAATATATGCACCAGAGTAAGAAATCAATACAACTAAAATCAGTATGTCTTTCATTATTGTGATAAAAATCTTTCTTTTTTTATTTTTTAGTACTTTCTTCAACTAACTTTACCTTTAATGACAGACTCAGCTCCTCTGCTTTGTGGTTGCTATTGTTGCGCATATTTTCAATACTTTTTTTGAGCTGCTCTTTGCTGGAGGGTTTGGATTTCTTTACCTTTCTCTTTAACATACCCTAAATACGCTCTATTGCTGTTGTGCTGAGTGTTCTGCATCTGGGTCCAAAACCGACCTACAACACAACCAGTGCAACTCTGATTCATGATACTATATCGCCTGGTTACTGCTTCAACAGTTTTGACTGATTTTAAGTTTGTCACCTACCTTCATGTGTCTTGTTGCATATTTGTGAAGTCTTACAATCAGATTTTTTGATTCCTCTGGCAATTTGTTTTCATGTAGAGCCCTGATATAGACACACAGATAGAGACAGCCCATAGATTCAAAGTTGAGAAAGATCTGGTATCCACATGTAATTTTCTAACCATGTTCATGCAAGGGTGGCTGAAAATCACAAGTGTACTCAGTTTTGCTTCAAAATTCATACATTTTCCAACTCATCTGTCAGTGATCACTCGTACATTCACTTTTATTAAGTTTCTACTTTGGGGCTTCTCTTTACAATTTAGTTTTTCTAAAGTACTGGTTTTTGATTGAAGAAGTACTCTACTTGCCAACTCGAAATAATGCTATTATTGAGAGATACTACAATATATTTTACAGGACTGTACTCACTTTTTTGTATACTGTGCCCACAGTATGACAAGAGTTCAAGCCATTCTAGAGCTGACAGTTAAATCTAGGCTAAAACTAGTCTCTTTACCATGACTGGCCCATTGATATCAGAGTAATACAAGTCTGATGACAGATGAAGTATTATTGGCTATTCATAAACCTGGGATGAAAACGCTAAACATATCACTTCTTGATATAGGCACAGTGGATTATAAGAAAGGTTGTGTTGTCTATTTTGAGTTGCAAACAGACACACTGACACAGAGAGCAATACATGCCTAAAAGAATACACACATCCACATGTACAACATTACATGAACTAAAGTTACCATGCCTGTCTTAAGCCTTAGAGAGATACTGTGGCCAGCCAGTCCCATGAATCATCCTTTAAATCCCATGGCTGACACAAGATCAGTTCATCTCTTTCAGTCTGTTCATCCACTGGAACCTGCACTTTTAATCCTACCGGACTTGTTTTAGCGAAAGTGAGACACTCATTCAAAGATCAAAGTAGGCCACATCCAACAAGGCTGTTTACTAGGCCCTTTGAGTTTTATTTGTTGGGGACTATGCATATTCATCCAATTTTAAGATGGTGACATGTGCAGATGGTTTGGTGCTTACAGTCTTATCTAATGTTATCAAATGCGAAATGCCCAAGCTGAACAAACCTGTCTCCTAGAAATTACATTTACATCATACTAATTTGCCAAAGGAAACACAGTCTAAAGCAGGAGTGCCCAACCAGTCGATTGCGGTCTACTGGTAGACCGCGGACTGATCCCAAGTCGACCACACGAGGGGTGTAGTGTTTTGTTGTAGTTATGCATATATATGTAGTCTGTCTCTAGGTGTAGCCCTGCGATAGACTGGCGACTGTCCCCAGCCTTCGCCCTAAGTCGTCTGGGATGGGCTCCAGCCCCCCACGACCCTGGTGGGAATTGAGCGGTGTATAGATAATGGATGGATGGATATGCATGTATTCTGTTTTCTGTGAACCTATTTAAATTGCCTTGTCTGAATGGTGCTATATAAACAAACTCACTTGCCCCACCTAAACCACACAGGGTCAGAATGTGGCCCTGCTTTCTGCGGTTAAAATCCGACATTTCCTTCATTGATTATCCACCCTGACCACTTCTCTGCAACTCTGGTACAATGCATATATGTAATGTTTTATAAGTCAGAACTGCTGATCAAAATCCAGGCAGCACTTAGTAAAACACGTTAGTAAAAAATGAAGATAATTTACTGGAGCCAGGTTTGTGGTGCAGAAGGTGGCAATAGGATTTGCTCAGAAATTGCTTATAGTTGTATTACCTTTTTTTTCTCTCTCTCTCTCGACCTCCTATGTGACACCAACTGTAGGTTATGCAGGGCCACAAGATTGTCCAAGGAGCTATTTTGGGGGTACCCACAGCTGTGTTAGGTGAGGACATTAAAGACAATGTAGTAATGGCAAAAGTGAAATGGAGAGAAATGTAACATTTTAGTGATAATCAAATTTGATGAGGAAATGGTACCCTTTAAAGTCTATACAAGCCACTATGTTGTGTCTTATGTTCCAGTACAATTGAGATGTCAAATGGAAAGGGAAACAAATATGTAAAAGATATGCAGGTGAACATGAGTATAAAAAGTCTGAAAGGGGAGACAAATTAAGATGTTGTTATCTTAGTGGAAAGCATACCTTAGCCTATCTTGTTGCAAGGCGAGGAAAAGAGTAGCAGAAGTGCAAAAAGAGAGTAACCATAGCACAGTTTTATGGAAAACAACAAAACAAGACTATGTGATGGGTGTGTCAAAATAAAGAGGTTACTGTTATTGTAGACAAAAGTGGTTTTCTATCATTAATCGTGGACGTGATAAAGTGCTCATTTTAAAATCTTTTTTTGTGTATGCATACTTATAACAATATCATCCATTGTACTGAATAACAGAATCTTGACTTGTCTAAACCCATGTGTGACATAAGTTTAAAAAGTGATCATGATGAACATAAAATTATAACAGTATTATTTCAGCATATTACCATATAAATGATCTGCTCATAACAGGAAAGGTTTTATGCTGTGACAGTAGCAATAATTCTAACATGACACGTTTCCTGTTGTAACACTAAAAATGTAGCTTCAATAAATGACACGTTTCATGGTATAATATTATGATCTCAGACATTTTATAATCATTTTACCAGAACTACAGAAATCCTCTCCAGAGAAGAGGAACAGGCTGGTAAGATCACTGCTTCATCAGTCAGTCATAGAAAAGCTAGACAGAGGGTGCTCTGCGGAGAAGGCACATGAGAGCCCACTTGGAGTTTGCTAAATAGCATTTAAACTCAGACTCAGAGAGAAAGTATGAGAGACTGTATGAGTGACAAATACACATATACATGGTAGTACTTACAGTGAGAACATAAGGTTGGTTTCTCTAATATTATCTGGCCACTGTGTACTAAACATACTGTAACAACAACATTTATGAGAGAAATTATCCATCCATCCATTATCTATACACCGCTTAATCCTCACTAGGGTCATGGGGGGCTGGAGTCTATCCCAGCGGACTTAAGGCGAAGGCAGGGGACACTCTGGACAGGTCACCAGTCTATCACAGGGCCACACTTAGAGACAGACAACCAAGCACACTCACATTTGAGAGAAATTATGCAGTAAGAAACGTCACTGTGCCTCCGTAGCTATACTGCCTACATACCAGCAGGCGGCAGAAGCACCCAGTGATTGTAATCGTGACTTAGTGGATGTAGCTGCAGTTTTGCTGCAACAGGAGAGACTACAATAACATCTCAACTGCTTTTTGGAGGTACATCTTTATGTTTTGGTAGTTGTTGTAGCAAGTAATGGCCTTGAGGCAGCATGAGCCTGTGAGACTGAGCTGAGGGAAAAATAAAACTGTTGCAGGAAGATCATCACATTTGCAAATCTCAGAAAGTCACGTGCAAAAAGACAGCCAACTGAGAGGCACATGTGAATGAATTATCCATTTTTCCAAGCTCATGAACCTAAATAATTATTTTCACTCTTATAACGCCCACTTCTTTAATGTCCCTATTGCACATGTTTTGGCAGGTGTACAAATCATGCTTACATATTTGTTTATATCAGTACACTTGTAATACTGATTGTGCATTCATGAATTTGTGCACCCATTCCCAAAACACATTATCTACATACAGAACAAGATACAGTTTCACAACTCTACATATGTGAGAACAATATTGCTACAGTATTATTTACCCGTACACTCTAATTAGTCTTTAACACTCCTTTTAACATTAGTTAAGAAAGCGTTGTTAAGTAAAGTATGATTTATAACTGCAGTGTTTCTATAAGATTTGAAAGATACATTATAAAAACATGAAAGGAATTCATGAATACTGTGTCAAAAGGCGTGAAGCAAGAAAGACTCATACTACACACACATTATCAAGTATAAATGATGTGTTTTTTTACACACTGCCACTTAAAAAAATCTCGTCTATTGTCAGCCTGAGCAAGTACTGTGACAGAACGCTGTGCTGTTTGCCCCCCTGTTTTAGTTTGCATGTGTGTGTGTTGGAGATGGGCTTTGTGCCTGGAGAGCAGCTTGGGTTTCAGACATTTTGGAAAATGCTATTTCAGCCATGTATGGCATGACAAGTGCCGAGACTATCAATGCAAGCTCATATTACGCACTCAACGTTGATGGATAGTTCCACACGTAAGAAGAGCTGCTTCCCAGCCAGTGTGGAACAACTCGGACTTTCAGCCTGGGAGTTAAGCAGTTTTGAATTCTTAACCAGTCCTGGACAGTGGGCAGTTAAAACGAGAGGCAAGGTAACATTTCTTCCAGTGGGAACCCTGAGTCAGCCTTGACTAATGGAACAACAAACTCCACCTTTGACACATTACAACACGTTAAACCAACGCACTGGAACACAATCAAAACAATAGCATTCTGTAATATAGCATTTTATTAAGCCATTGGTGGCATGCCCATAAAATGTGTGGTCCATTTTCAGTTAACAATATTCATACTGGCTATCACTATGCCACACAACTCTCAATATATTAAAGGAACTACCAATAGAAGAGTATTGCGCTACATTTTTAGGCAGTTTACATATGTAGATTCTTCTCCATTACACAATACCATTGGAGAACTGTTTGATATTCTGCAGCAGCCCAAACATCCAGCCATTG
>NW_007579921.1:33056-34282 GCF_000690725.1 Stegastes partitus
GAGAGAGAGATTTTTTTTTACTACTTTCTTTAAAGTCAGAAGTTTACATACACTAAGGTTACAATGCCTTCAAACTATTTGGGAAAGCCCAGATGATGATGTCATGGCTTTGGAAGCTTTTGATTGGTTCACTGACAACCTTTGAGTTAACTGGAGGCACACCTGTGGATGTATTTTAAGGCACACCTCAAACACACTGCTTCCTTTTGTGACAACATGGAAATCTAAAGAAATCAGCCAAGATGTCAGGAAGTGCGCAGTGACAGTAAACAGAAAAATGGTCACAGTCCCACCCTGTGGGATAGGATTTTAACTGCCAACATTTGCTAGTCTCAAATGCTATTCAAATGATCAGCTCATCATCAAGCTCTGCACGATCCTGATCATTTGAATCAGGTGTGTTGGAAGAGGGAAACATCTAAAACATGCAGGATTGCGGCCCTTGAGGACTGGAGTTCGAGACCCCTGCTCTACATGGACAATTTTTTTTTGTCACTATCTCTCTTTGTATTTTTTTTAAGGCAATAAAGTTATTGTCTCTGCATTCAGAGGACTAAATGATTGACGTCCATATTTGGCTGTTTATTGCAGATGTTGACAGATGTTTCACAACCCTGTCTCTGCTTGTTGTGACCTTTCTTAATATGCAGATGGTGTTAGCTATGTGACTTAGACTGTTTGTATAGTGTTCAGAGATAGTATTGATTGTTCTGTCTTTTTTTTCCTCTCAAGGCATGCTGCAGAGTCCATTGCTTCACAAATCACTTTTAGCTGTCATTAGGAATGTCTGTTTAAATAATAGTCATACTATATTTGGCTGTTTGGGGGTTGAAGCCAAAATTCCATGTAACCTATGGTTGTAACATGTTGTATGTTTGATCTTAAGCAGATGAATATCAACTGAAATACAAGGAAATTAACATAAACAGCTAAAACGAATGGTTCCAAGTTTCAAGTTGATGTATAGGTTGCAGGAGTTTGACATAAATGCAGCTGCTTCACCTGACTCCTCCTCCTCATTGTGGAAGTTCCTCTGACTGACACCAGGGAGCAGTTAGCTCTCAGCCCAGCATTACACTGGTTCAATGAGGGCAACTACAGAAGACAGCAAGACATTGCTGTTCAATGATGTTCAGTAAATGGAACAATTAGTGAAAACAAAGTCCAATGTTGCAAGAAGTGTGGACATTTTTAGCTTGTGGCCATCCACAGGGATATGACTTGAT
>NW_007579921.1:38599-39041 GCF_000690725.1 Stegastes partitus
CCCCACAGTCTGGATTACATGCAAAGACAGATGACACTGAGCTAGCCTAATCCCAAAACAGTGCAATGTTCTCCAAGGTGCTGTACAGTCTACCTGCCAACAAGCTAAATTATTGATTTAGTTGTACTGAGGAGAACGGGTGCTGTTTGAAAGGTAAAGGGGGCTCACCATTAAACACTGATCAGGTTCATTTTAAATTTTTCTCCTGACTGCACTTATATGAATTTAACCAATAAAATACTTGTGCACAGCTGAAACCAGAACTTACAAACTCTGTATAAAAAGACATATCACCTTTGTTTTCTCACTGTCTGACATGAATTCAGACTAAACGTTTCCTGTTTCAGGTCAGTTAGGATTACCAAAATGATTTCTATTTGCTAAAAGCCGGAACAATGAGAGAGAGATTTTTTTTTACTACTTTCTTTAAAGTCAGAAGTTT
>NW_007579921.1:40736-45183 GCF_000690725.1 Stegastes partitus
GACACATCTTTTTCAGCTGTATCAAGCTGAATCAGTTTTAACTTATTGCCAAAGTGTGCAGCAAAACTGCCAACACCATTACCACCACCATTGACCTTTCTCGTTTGCACAAAGTTAAGACTTTGAGGAAGGCCCAGTCATCTCTGGCTGAGCCTAGCCTGTAATTTTTATTTTTTAGATTATATTTATGTTCTATTTATTGTTGTTTGGATTGTGTAGTTACTGCTGGCTGTACAATGATTTGCCTTTCAGGGATAATAAACCCACTGTTGATTGCTTATGCCATACAGGTCTTGAGCGTATTTATCACTTAGTGTGTCATCATGTTCATGTTAAAGCTTCTCTGGTTGTGAGAAGTTTATTTGCTTGTAGAGATTATTAAAAAAAAAAATAATGAAAAAAAACAATAACAGTGAATACACTGCTAGCCATCTGAAGAGGCAGTCTAATTTCCCACTGTAGCTCACTGTCTTTAGAGTACAATCCTGTGTCATCAGTATATTCTAGTTGTTATTAGGGATGTCCCGATCATGTTTTGTTGCCTCTGATCCAATCTGAGTCATCTAATATTCAGTGTTTGCCGATACAATCCGACACCATTTTCCTTCATAATGTACACCTCAAGTACATTAAAGTTGTTAAGATCGATCCAGTGTAAACGCTTGAAGACTGAAGAGCTCTGAAGTGCATTAAGAAAAAAACTGGATTTCTGCAACCAAGCTGTTTCTTGACTTTGTGTTGAAGGTCAGTGACTTTGTTTTAAAGCTCTGGTAGGGCACTGTCTGAAATTTGGTGTGGCAGGGTAGGGTGTACTGTGGCTCCACAACCTCTAATAGATGCTAAATGCTATTTAGCATTTGGAGCCTATTCCTGGTAAATATTGTTGCAATCCGAGCAGGTGAAGAGGAAAGCATGAAGGAAGTTTAGCTAACACTGGGCACCATAACAGAAATTTCCGTGACACCTAATGTGTCCTAGCCAGAGCTGGTGTATTTTATGCAAGGTGTATTGCCATAAAGCTCTCTCTTATTGACAACTGCAAAATGACAAATGCAAACAAAGGATCTGGCGTAGATTGAGACTGATAACGACCACTTAAATAATGCTGTTAATTGCCCCTGATCCCAATGTGTGACTTCGACTAGGGACCTCCCTGATCATTATCATTTAAGGAAATACGGATGATCTTGCAAAAAAATCCACATTTCTTTCAACCCACTGGCTGTACTGTACCTCAGTTTCTGGATAGGGGTTTATGTTAGGTTCTGGATGCCATGGTTTGCATGTATGCCACCAAGTGACACCCAGCTGGAACATGATGCTAACAGCTGCCTCAGGCTGCTGCCCAGTAGGACATAGGAATCTTGGGTAGAGCCTTGCCACTTAGTAATGACCTCAAATACATTGTATCTGGCATGGAAACAAACCTGTGTGTTGATACTAAGATTTTCTTTTCTTTTTTCCAGCCGACAAATACCTCTTCATCCTCTGATGGTGCATTTACAATATGAGGATATGTTGAGCTTAACTGTTCAAATTTATCAGTGTACTCATATTTAATGGTACAATAAGCTGCGAGTCAGTCACTTTAACTGTTCGTGGCTTTAAGGATGCACAGTCTGATACACACACAGTCACATGTTTCATACTGTTTCCATCACCGACTTACACGTCAACTTACATGTCATTGCATAATCGACTTGCATTTATTTCCTGGAGACTTAGCCTAACCTTAATTCTAACCACTACTTCCTTAACCCTAACGAAACAAAACCTGGATCTAATCTTAAGCAAAGTCTTCAACCAAAATATGTATGTACCTATTCTTTGATTTGCGCTTATAAATGATGGACTGGTGACCTGCTCAAGTTGTACCCCAGCTCTCACAGAATGTCACCTGGAATAGGGTTGAGTCCCCAGTGACCCTCTGCAGGATTAAGTTGGTAGCTGATGAATGGATCTCTGGAACAGCGACACAGCATGGGAAGCAGCAACACTGCAAACATGAAACAAAATGAACGTTGGCGTGGAGCTGCAAGTGGATGAGGAATACTTGAGAGTTCAGGGACTTGGACAAATGACTGTGACTATGCAGCCCTGTGAATGATTAGAAAATCCTGAAAGCAAAATTAGAAGCAAAAGTTCAGCAGTTTGTAATTGATTTGACATTTAAAGCAATTGCTCCAAGTGGAACCGAGGATATAAACCACTCGGAAACATGTTCAAGAACCCAAAAGAGTCCAGTTGCTTTCTACTGAAGGTTCTAGGATTTCATATGCAGAAAAAAAAAGAAAAAAAAAAGAAGAGCGTCAAATAAAAAACTGCTTGAATAGAATCAATCAAGAAGCAATATTTTGAAATTCTCATATATTGTTGATTTATCGATGTAGAAAACTGCCACAGGAACTTGATACTAAAATCACCTGACGTAGTTCCTTTCATCCCGAAGGTGGAAGTCGTGTTGAAGTAGGTATTTTCAGGCCTTCAACAATGTATTCTAAGCATATGTCAATTAGAAGCCACTAAATTGTACGGGGCAGTTATCTGTCCATTTTTGTTACATGTCTGTAAAAGTCACATATTACTTGAAGATTAACTTAATTTTATGCGCTGCACTGTCCAAACTGAACATTAAATTGAACATCAACAGTCCTATTTACACCGCTGCTTACACTCCAACATGCATGTTTCTAAACACAGATACACAACCTTGGTTCAGTCAGTGTTTCCAACTGTCTTCAAAGTTGGCACACGGACTATTTTATTTGATCCAGTTGAAAAGGATCCAATTCAAGTGATGAAGCATGGGTATTTTCACTCAGGACTGAGTTACACCAAGGCTATTTCAGGCAGTATCAACTGTGTCCTCCTGGTAATAGACTGCAAATAAAAGAGGGCAAGCAGAACACACAAGCTATTCTTTACCTGTATGTATCAAGCTTTGTAATGCTTAGATAATTAAGCACGCATGTCAGCATCATGATCAAGAATGTCTCACTTACAATAAAAATAATGAACAAATTTACCTGACATACAACTTTACACGTGCTATATTCTCATTGTTCACTGACACATTGTACCCTCACTTTAAATGCTACATGCAAGTGGCAGCACTTCAAGAAATAAAACAAAATATTTTCCAGCTTTTTAAAAACCATGCGTGACATACTGTACCTATTTAGCGAGAAACATTGTTGCTCGGCAACCGTGTTAACCTGAACTGGGTGCACAGGAAGGAATTATTTTTACTGCAGGGTAACTTTAGCCTACTGAGAAATCTTAAAACCAATAGGACATTACAGTTTTCATGCTCTAATTTATTTATGGTTCAGTCTTTTGGTATGACTCCCTACTGTACACCTAAAATAAATTTTTCAAGACAAAAATCTTTTGGATGTTCTATCAAGATCAGTAACATATTTACAGTAGCTGTTTGCATTTTCAGCATCTAATCTCTTTAATCCTGCTACTAACAGAATTTTTAATCCTACTCCAATGATCTCTGGATTCATATTCAGATTTACCCTCCGTTAATTCTTATTTTAGAGTGAAACATAAGCCCCAGACCTGTACCTGTTGAGCCAAACTGTGAACTGCAGGCAACATGAGATAAGACCAGAGCATGGTTTACATACCAAGATGATGTTCTGTTAAGCCTCGGAGATGGCAAGTATTTCTCAGTATGACCCTCTCCACCTCTGTAGCTAGGACTACTGAAAACCAAACACTTGGTGCTACAGATACGACAAAGACTGTGTTTTAATATTCCACAGCACCAAGTTCTTTTTTTCTAAACAAAGATTTCCAGCAGTACTGAATGAGGACAAATCAGACATGTATGCAACTAGTAAGGTAAAGATCTGGACCAATCACACTGATCTTTGACAGAGCTAAGCCCAGGATGCAGTCACGGTACACAATAGTGACAGGGGGACATGTTTTATTGGAACATGCTTGGAAAATCAATCTTTTTCCAAAACCAGTCAGCAAACGTGCAAGCATATTCCTGTTCGACTTTCTGAGGACACTTAAGAAGACCAACCTGCAGACACATGGCTCCATGACAACATCCCAGACGGACATACAGCTGGAGGGGACGACATTATTCCGGGTGGACAGACAGACAACTAGTTCTGGGCAGCATCTGCGACTTTACCATCGTCACACCATCATGTGTGTCTTTGTGTCCCTGAAGACCTACCAGGACCTGAAGAGGTTCGACATGTTCAACGAATGGCGACGCTCATGGACGCAGTGGCCCCTTTAGGAGACAACCATCAGTGAACGTTTAGTGTCTTATCCCAGATGTGCATTCAGCAAAACTTGCTGGCTGAAGAAGCCTGAAGAAACGCTCTCTCTCATCTTGCCTGTGCTACTGTGTATGTACAGCAAAATGACAATAAACTTGACATGATTTGATTTGATTTGCTTTAACACATGTATCTGT
>NW_007579921.1:45205-59841 GCF_000690725.1 Stegastes partitus
CCAGGATGCAGTCACGGTACACAATAGTGACAGGGGGACATGTTTTATTGGAACATGCTTGGAAAATCAATCTTTTTCCAAAACCAGTCAGCAAACGTGCAAGCATATTCCTGTTCGACTTTCTGAGGACACTTAAGAAGACCAACCTGCAGACACATGGCTCCATGACAACATCCCAGATGGACATACAGCTGGAGGAGATGACATTATTCCGGGTGGACAGACAGACAACTAGTTCTGGACAGCATCTGTGACTTCACCATCGTCACACCATCATGTGTGTCTTTGTGTACCTGAAGACCTACCAGGACCTGAAGAGGTTCGCCATGTTCAACGAATGGCGGCATGCATGGACGCAGCGGCCCCTTCAGGAGACAACGATCAGTGAACATTTAGTGTCTTATCCCAGACATGCATTCCGCAAAACTTGCTGGTTGAAGAAGCCTGAAGAAACAGTCTCTCATCTTGCCTGTGCTACTGTGTATGTACAGCAAAATGACAATAAACTTGACATGATTTGATTTGATTTGCTTTAACACATGTATCTGTTCTCTCAAACATAACCCGAAGAAAATTAAATGTTTGTTTGAAAGAGCGTTTCTTCAGGATCCAATAACTTAAAGCAATTTAAATAAAGAAGTGTTTGCATATCTGGATCAGCAGTTCAGCATTCTGACAGCTTGTGGAATGAAGCTGTAGATCATTCTGGAGGTTCTTCCTTTAATGTTCCGGAAACATTTGCCTGATGGTAGCAGTTCAAACAGTTCATGGAGAGGATGTGAGGAGTCCCTGACAATGTTCAGTGTCCTGCTCCTGCAGCTGTTCTGAAAAAGTTCTTGGACAGAGGTGAGGGAAACTCTGATGACCCTCTCAGCTCCTCTCACTATCCTCTGCAGGGCTTCTCTGTCTGACATACTGCAGCTGGAGTACCATGTGGAGATGCAGGATGTCAGAATGCTCTCCACCACACCTCTGTAAAAAGTCCTGAGGATGCTGGCAGGGAGAGAGGCTTGTTTTAGCTTTCTCAGGAAATGTAGTCTCTTCTGGGACCGATGATCACTGCTGTGTTCTTATTCCAGCTCAGGTCCTGCGAGATCTGCACTCTGAGGAACTTGATGTTCTCCACTATGATGCTGAGGGGCGCATGCTCAAGATGTGACTTCTGGAAGTCGATGATCATCTCCTTCGTTTTGTCCACGTTGAGCAGCAGCTTGTTGTTACTGCACCAGCCCTCTAGGTGTTTCACTTCATCTCTGTACATTGATTCTTTGTTTTCGCCAATGAGTCCCACTACTGTGGTATCATCAGCAAACTTGATGATCTGGATCCCCTCATGTGTGGCTACACAGTCATGTGTTAGCAGTGTAAACAACAGTGGACTGAGTACACAGCCTTGAGGAGATCCAGTGCTCAGCATGATGGCGTTGGAGATGTTCTTTCCAACTCGGACAGACCGGGGTCTTTCGGTTAGAAAGTCCAGGACCCAAAGACATGTTGCGGTATCCAGGCCGAGTGGGCGGAGTTTCTCTATTAGTATCTGGGGGATGATAGTTTTAAACACTGAGCTGAAATCAATGTACAAGATTCTAGCCTAGGGGTCTTTATTTTCCAGGTGGGTGATGACTGAGTACAAGGTGGTGGATATTGCATCCTCTGTGGAGCGGTTGGGACGGTAAGTGAACTGAAGGGAGTCAAGTGATGCAGGAAGGCTGGCTGTGATGTATGTTTTTATGAGCCATTCAAAACACTTCATCACAATCGGTGTCAGCACGATGGGGCGATAGTCATTCAGACAGGCTGCAACTGACCTCTTTGCCACTGAAACTATGGTGGATGTTTTGAAGCATCTGGGGACAATGGCCTGACTGAGGGAGATGTTGAAAATGTCAGTCAGCACATCTGCCAGCTCGTCAGCACAGACTCTGAGCACATGTCCCAGGATGTTGTCCGGTCCTGTCGCTTTTCGTGGGTTGACCCCGGCTAGGATCCTCCATGTGTCTGCTGCGCTGATGATGAAAGCTGGCCTGACAGATGAAGGAGAAGGACCAGCCCTCTGTCTGATTGTGGGGTTTGATGCTTCAAAGCGTGCAAAGAAGTTGTTGAGCCCGTCTGGAAGAGAAGTGTCATTGTCATTGACCCCCTGCCTGGTCTTGCAGTCCATTAGTGCCTGGACTCCCTGCCACATCAGTCTGGTGTTTCTTGTGTCACAGAGGTGTTCTTGGATTTTCGCAGCCTTGATCCCTGTTGAGAGCTCAGATCTGGCTGAGTGAAGAGCAGTCCTGTCTCCCACCCTGAAGGCTGCATCACGGGCCATCAGCAGCGAGTGAGCACACCTCATTCAGGGTTTTTGATTTCTACGTGCTGTAAAGGTCTTAATGACAGTGACATCCTTTGTCACTTTGTGATGTAGCTGCTTCCTGCCTCAGCATACTCCTCAACATCAGTCTGACCACCCTGGGAGGCTGCTATTTTAAATACCTCCCAGTCAGTGTCAAGAAAACAGTTCTAGAGTGCTGAATTTGCACCCTCTGCCCAGATCCTGCCTTGTTTCCTCCCTGGCTTGCTGTACTTCAGTAGGGGTTTGTAAGAGGCACCAGCATAACAGAAAGATAATCAGAGTGGCCGAGGTGGGGGCAGGGGGTTGCTTTGTATGCATCAGAGAAGTCCACATATTGCTTGAACTTGGGGAGCACAGACTTTAAATTGGTGTGGTTGAAATCCCCTGCAACCATTATAAAGCTGTCTGGATGTTTGGTTAAAAGTTCACTGATGGCCTCATGTTGGCCTCCTAGCGTCTTGTTAGCATTAGCGCTTGGAGCTATGTAAACAGCTGCTTGATGAATTCCCTCTGCAGGTAGAATGGCCAACACTTTACAATGAGGAACTTTGCCATCTGAGAGCAGTGTTTGGAGGCTAACGTGGCATTTACACACCAGTTTCTGTTAATATCGATGCATAGCCCCCCGCTTTGGCTTTTGCCAGAGCTAGCTGCTTGCCTGTCCGCCTGGAATAATGTCATCCCCTTCAGTTGTATGGCCACGTCTGGGATGTTGTCATGGAGTCATGTTTCTGTTGAAGCAAACACACAGCAGTCCCTCCGCTCTCTGCAGGTTTCTCTCAGCAAATGTAGCTCATCCAGCTTGTTGTCGCGGGAGCGGACATTGGAGAGTAGGTGGTACTGCTGGTCTGGACGGGTTAGCCTTTAGCCTAGCATGGATCCCGGCTCACTTCTCTGTTTTTTCTTTACGTTTGCACCGTTTGCGCTTCTTTCTCTCTCAGGTAACCGCTGACGTAGTCTCTCCGATAGGATTCCATGTTTGCGCAGTATGTCCAAATCACAACCAATCGCCACAATTTTAGCGTTGCTTATTGTCCTGATGTTCAGCAAAGTTTCTTGGTTGTAAGTTTTGCAGAATGAACATCTGGGATAGACAAGATACTCAAAACTTTTGTTGTCTCTTGAAGGGGCTGCTGTGTCCATTCGCGCCGCCATCACCATGTATTAAAAAATAAACTTCTGACCAATAAATTCTTTTGGAAAATGGCATCACCATTCCTAAAAGATCATGTGAAGCTCAGTGTGTGGGTAATGAGAGGGTCTCCTTGGAAGGCAAGAGTTTTCAGACTTTGTTAAAACTCTTTTCTTTCCCTATCAAGCATATAGATTAGAGACGGATTATTAGTGGAAGAAACTACAGTCTTCCTTGCTTCATTTTTTAATTTTTTTGTGTTAACAGCAAATAATTTGAAAATTATTCATTGTTCTGTAGGCCTTTTTATAATGACACAAGCCTAAAACACAGCCTGGTTAAAACACTACAGTCTTGTACTTGTTGACCTTACAAAGTCTGCAGTAAACTTACTTACCACTTTGAATTGTATTTTTGTATTATTTACTTGCTTCCAACACCATTTAACACAACAGGAGCTGCAACTGGTACAATAAAACTAAAAATTTCTTACAAGGCAGAATAATACATCCAAGCAACACAGTGACATAATGAAATACACAACTGTCGATGGTATACTCATGTGGCAGTGATATTCACCTTTAACTTACCCATTGACACAGACAGCAGTTTGTTTACCGGCTGTCCCTCCTGCTGTTGCTGTCACAACTGTATTGCTTTTATCCTGTATCATGTTTTAATACTCCTCATGTTAGTTTAGGATTCTAGTTCTTGTAAGAAATATGCAGTTCTAGACCTGTTCATGTTTGCAAATAATCATCAGGATACCACTTCTCATAGTTTGTTTCAGAAACCCTGAGTTGACTAGTTGTTGAGTTGACAGCCATCATCGTGTGGCCACCTAATGTGGCATGGCTGTGAAGCAAGAAAATGAACACCTATCCTGCTTATGTTGAGCTTGCATTGTACTACAGACTCCACATAAACATTTAACTGTGTCTTGGACCAAGTGAGTTAATGCCAATCCATTAATGACATCTTAGTGTACTGGTAAGTACACTGAAAAAAATGGCCTCATGGGGGTTGTGGACTTTTTATGAATATAGCTTTTACATTCGACATGATTGTTTTATGTTTGAGGAGTAAACATGATTTGTTCATTTGACTTTTACATACTTTTGGAGGATGTTCACTCACTGTGACATACGGCAGTCATGCTTTCTCTCAAAAACGATGCCCCCTGACTGGAAAAGTTTCAACTCTTCAGGCAAGTTTTCTGCCATTTTGCATTCCAGGTGTAACCTCCAGGCTATTTTGAAAAGGTACGAGTCTCTCAAATGTTATAAACGTTTATGGGAATTTGAGAATGACACACATAATCCAACATCTTGTTTCTGTGGTTGTGTTTTGTCCTTGTGGTTGGTTCTGTTTGATTTTTATATTATTTTTTTTATCAGCTTGGCTTGACTAGCCAACTAGAATTGCTAGCTGTGACGTATGACGGGCTTATTGTTGAGGATCTACCCTCCACTATTCTTATGTTAAGCATTGACTCAAAGTTGTCAAATCAACGCGACAAAGTGAAAAATCCTAGAAGGGATGAACACTTTTCTAAGACAGAGTAACTGTTTTTATTAATATTTGAAGAGTTTATTTGCAAAAACAGATAACTCCATTTTTGCAGATTTTCAGAAAACTTATTTTTTTGTTGTTTGCTTGACATAATGTCAATCAAACTGAAGTTGAGTGGATTTGACTCAGTAGAAATGACACGACAAAAATAGAGATAACTTAAGTTTGATTGATATTGTCTCAGGCAGACGATGGAAAAGTGGGTTTTCTGAAGGTTTGTGAAGATGGAGTTATCTGTTTTTGCAAATGAACTCTTTATTTCTCGAGGAATGTCCAGGGATATGATGAATCGGATTTTTGGTAATATGTGTTTCTAAGGGCACAGACGAAACCAATGAAAGGTCCACTGAGGAGACCACTGTTGGCATTTACGTCGTGAAAACAGACTGCAACTCAAAACCAGATGACATCGGCATGGTGATAAAAGGCCAGGTAGTCTTGCAGGAGCTGGAAAACTTTCCGTTAGCTGTTGCCATGTTGTTTGACTTGATTTACACAGTGAACCTTAATTACCCTTGTGACCTAAAATATACCTTTAAGGTGCTCCAAAAAATCATCATAGAGCTGGAGGGCACCACTCTTTCCAAAAAACCTCAAGTGTTCAAGAACAGACTCTGTTAATGAGTGGTTTATCTGTCATGGCAGACTGGCATTTTTCAAAGTGTTTACAGAGAAAAATGAGGTTTTCCTAAGTGTTTGAGGGTACTACATATTTTTGATATGTAAATAGTATTATCCATCCATTATCTATATACCGCTTAATCTTCACTAGGTTTGTGGGGGGCTGGAGCCTATCCCAGATGACTCAGGGCGAAGGCAGGGGACACCCTGGACAGGTCACCAGTCTATCACAGGGCTAAATAGTATTATATATTTTTGAATTCTTACAGCTCAAGATGTGAGTGTTTTTTCCACTGCTGGACCATGTTTGTAATGTTTCGTGTAAAGTGCTCTTAGAGCTGGAGGGCAACATGCTCTGCAAGACGGATCAAGAATTCAAGAACAGTACAGTTGATGATTTCAAGTGTTCAGAAAAATCATGAAAACTGTTCTCCACTACAGCATCTTTGTAACGCTTTGGTGTTTAGCACCGAAGTGGTTTTGACAGTTTTGAATTCTGTAATCCAGTTTTGGATTAAAAGTTGTTGAAGATATTTTGCTTTCTTCACTTTATTCTCAGAACGATGTGTAGTGTTTAGGTGGCACAAGAAAGATTTGGGTTTGATTGCAGTTTTGGTGAAACTAGTGTTTAATGGTGGATAAAAGAGGTAATTTTTAAAGCAACATAAAAATTATTTTAGTTAACCATTTTGAAATTGGGGGCTGCAAGGTGGCGCAGTTGGTTACCACTGTTGCCTCGCAGCAAGAAGGTCGCCGGTTCGCGTCCCGGTGGGGGCACTGGAATCTTTCTGCGTGGAGTTTGCATGTTCTTTCCGTGCAGTGTGGGTTCTCCCTGGGTTCTCCGGCTTCCTCCTACAAGGTCCAAAAACATGTTGAGGTTAATTGGTGATTCTAAATTGTCCGTAGGTGTGAATGTGAGTGTGCTTGGTTGTCTGTCTCTAAGTGTAGCCCTGTGATAGACTGGTGACCTGTCCAGGGTGTCCCCTGCCTTCGCCCTAAGTCAGCTGGGATAGACTCCAGCCCCCCAAGACCCTCGTGAGTACTAAGCGGTGTATAGATAATGGATGGATGGATTTCAAAATTGAATCCAAATAAAATGCTTAAATGTTTGTTGTTTAATATGATGGATCTCTGCTCAATTAAAATAATGAAAGCAAACATATTAACAAAAATGTATAAGAGCATGAAAATCATGTGAAACATGCTCATGATTTTTATTATGTTGCCAAAACATAACTTTATTTAGTGGAATCACTTTCAACAATTTTATTATGTCAGTACAACAGATTTTTTCTTCTTCAGTGTATCAGCATGTCATTGTGCTCATAGGAACATTTTGACTTAGCACTTGGCTTAAAGCACCTCTGTAGCTAAGTATAATAAGTTTGAGTAAAAAATGGGCATGATGTTATTTTAATGATATTGATGACAATAAATAATTTAGGTTCTCACAAAAAAACTGCTTAACACATAGAGTGTCAAATGACCATCACAAATACATTCTTTCTACTCTTTCTTGTGACCTCTGTGCCATCCTCTCTCTCTCTCTCTCTCTCTCTCACAAACACATGCACAGGCTTCAGCTACATGTCTTCCACTGTGGGTTGTCAGTGAGAAACAGTTGAGCCTCTGACTCACACTGCTGACAGGTTCACCTTATACCCCCTCTCCCTCTCTCTCTCTCTCTCTCTCACTCTCCCTCTCTCTCTCTCTCTCTCTCTCTCTCTCTCTCACTCTCCCTCTCTTACTCACTGACACACACACACACACATACCACACACACACCTACACCCACACACACACACACGTGCGCGCACACACACACACAGTCGGGTTTCCACTGCGTCAGAGGACATTACATTGACTTGCATGTATTTAATGAAGACGTACTCTACTGCTTCAGCTTGCCTAACCCTAACCCTTACGCTAACATTGAGCTAAACCAACTCTTATTTGTTATTTAGTGATTTATGTCATGGAGACTTGTTTTTTTTTTTTAATCCCAAGAAGAGAAACGGGTCCCCTCAATGTGACACCCAACTCAGCACGAGTAATACAAGTACAGAGACACATACACTCAAGCGCTATATGTTCACGTTACCTACTCCCCTGCACAGACTGCAGTGCTGTTTGACATTTAGGTTTCTAACCAATGGGCAGGCAAAAGGCACAAGGGCATTTTTAAAGCCCAGACAGGTGCTTATAAGTGCTGCTCACACACTCTCTCTCCCTCCAGTAATACACACAAGTGTGGGGTTCCCTCCCTGTGAGAGGAGAACGCAAGTAATGAATCTCCTTTTATTGCCTCTCTATCCATTAAGATTCTAAACCAGATGGATCAGAAAGACAAACAAATAACTAACTGACAGACAGACAGTGTGACAGATACAGATACCTCTGAGAAACCAGTGGAAGCAATCATAATGTTTGGCTATGGGCGTAATAATTTTACCTGGAATGGAACTCTGAGAGAACTGGAGGGCAGCTACCCAGCCTTCTGCACAGGTAGGATCAGATTCACAGTGTATTCATGTGTGGCAGTGTTTTTGTACCAAACTGTATCGTACAATGCAACAGCTTTAGGCACAAAATTAAGTAAGGATGCTTTCAAAAAGTATGCCATTAATATGAGTATCTTCTTCATTTACCCTATACTGACTTCTTAATGTTAAGCAGGGCTCTGTGAGGGTCACACCATCTGTTGCAGGACTATTTGTTCTTGTGGCTGAAGATAGTTCTTAATGGCTCTGGCTATATCCTCGGACTGGTTGTTCTGTTGAGTGAATTTGGGACCAATCAAATCCTGATGACAGGTTGTGTGATTAACAAAAATCTAAATATGAAGGTGCATAGTGTATGTAAATGTGTGAGCTGATACTAAGACTGAGGGGGAGTGTGGGAGGGCTGTACAGCTGAGTGACCGTGTGCTTCTGGACATTAGGGCCAAGCCCTGGCACTTCAGCATGAGCATTTAGTTGCAGTTGAAGGATCATATTGTGCCCTACCCTAGCTGAGAAAGGATTAAGCACTGAGCTTTCATTGTGTGTTCTTTTTGACATCAGATAGTAAAAACACTTTTCAAAAAAAGGGTAAAATATGAGTTTCTTCATTGTTTACAACTTCGAGATGACAACCACCCTCACTGAAAGAAATAGCCAAACTGACAAATTGCTGCTGTGAGTGACAAAATGTAAGAATGAAAGTCATGGAAAGCTTTTGCCTCTTTTGTCATGGAAAGGCTGCCTGCTCACCACTGCTAATATCCACAGTGCTAAGTCAAACTGCACTGCTATCTCTGTTATGTGGCTCTGTTATGTCCTGAATGTGTGTGTGCATTCTGTAGCTTGGCTCTCCACAGTAATGAGATGTCAGATCAGAGGCATAGCAGAGAGGAGCAAAGTGACATCTGATGACCTAAAGCAACACAGGAAGCTTGATTATGCTAAAGGCAAGTCCAGGCAGCTGTAAATGTGAGCATATTAATGCTACAATTCAGCAAATTAATGTTGCAGAAGTTAAATCTGATAGTTCAATGTTAACTCTTTACTACATAATACACATCATTTACTGTCTGGCCAAATTTATCTTGACTAGTTTGGCTACATAGCAGCCCCAGAGCTGAATAATGCACACACACACACACACACACACACACACGAAAAAAACCCAAAAATCACATTAATGTCAGACCAGCCTTCCCATCCCTCCCTTCCGCTTTCCCTCCACCACCAACCATCAGGTCTGATAACTAATTAATTTACAATATGTACTATTTAAAGTAAATGGGCTGGATGAATTCTATAAATCCGTTGCTGTACCCACTTCATCCATAGAGGATCACAGGAGGCTATCCCAGCTGGCGAGAGCCAGGATACACCCTGGACCAACCACCAGTCCTTCACTGGGGCGCACAAAGTGACAGACAACCATGCATACTCATGCACGGCCAGTTTAAGAACACCAACGAACCTACCAGAGAGGAAGCTGTAGCACTTAGAAAAATGAAGTAACATGCTGTGAAGCTACAATGGTAACTAATGACACAGAGTGCTTCCCAAATACAATAAAGGTTAATAAAATATTATTATAATATAGTGTTAGTGAGGGAATAGATACGAACGTTTGGGTATCAATTTGGTTGAAAGAGAATAGATAAGATAAGAAAAAAAAAAAACACAACAGCTATAGAACAAACATGCTTTACTTACACATGACAGTTGGATTTAATATTTATTTGAAAATTAAAGAAATGAACTGGTCTCTCTATGACTCTGACTTCTTCAGGCTCTTCTTTTCATTGGTATACATGATGCTAAGTCATTAGTCCATCGAGTGGTGGATGTTCATGTTTTCAATGCATAGCTATACATTTGTTGACTGTGATNAGGAAAATACATTTGTTTTGTTGACTTTGATCATAGCTGTGTCAGCCAGCAGTGTGTAGTGTAAATGTAGCAAATGTGGCCATACAACATTTTGTAGCATAACTATATTTTATTCATAAAATTGCACACGTTTAAAATCAGGGGCACCACCAAATATTAAATCTGGAAATGATCTTCTAGTATTCCAGATTGAATATTAATAAATTATCAAATCTACTTCTATTGTACTCAGCAATCTATCTATCTATCTATCTATCTATCTATCTATCTATCTATCTATCTATCTATCTATCTATCTATCTATCTATCTATCTATCTATCTATCTATCTTATCTATCTATCTATCTATCTATCTATCTGTCTCATAATCAAAAGTCGTGAACTCTGATTTCATTGACCTTCAGAGCCCAAACAAAAAAATACACAGTAGAATTGACGAGAATTACACAAACACATTTATTCCTACCGGTACAAATAAACAACAAGACAACAATGACAAAACAAACAACAGACAATGAATGAACGAATACAGATAAACAACTAAATAATTAACTGTGAACGTCACTGGAAGCAGTCGATAGAGCAGTCAACTGCTCTGTCAACTTTGATAGAGAGTCAATTGTCATTTGTAAACTCACCTGTTTAGCAGAAGGAAAATGATAACTGCATAGGGAAAGAAAGGCCACAGCAGGATGTGTAACTGTGATGATCTGCTGGGTAAGTTGGTTCAGCAAAGCAGTCACAGGGCAGCACTTTTGCATAGTTGTGTTCAAAAAGTGCAGAAGTACAAATACTAAGAGTGAAAGCTGACAGCTGTGAACAAAATGTCTGTGCTGTGTTATTCTAAAAGTAACAGCAAAGCCCAACTTTAAGTAGAACATAGAAAACAAAGCCCAACTTTAAGTAGAACGTAGAAAACAAAGCCCAACTTAAGTTGTACAAAAATTCCAAGTAAAACGTAAACAGAACCTTATTTTAAGCTCACATAAAAAGTAAATAAAATAGCAAAAGAGACCTGCGTAAAAATAAGCTAAAGTTGCATTCCAGTGACTTTCTTTTACACACAAAGTTTTAGAACCAAATTCAAATCAGCATCCAACCAGTCATGGATGTGTCCTTCCCAAGGGGTGGTCTTGAGCTTTCACTGTTCATGAGAGGTCACAGTCCAAATACCTTGAGAACTTTACCTTTAGGTCATTTGTCAAATGTACAAATCCAGTTGTTAAATATCTATGATGATCACAGATCTACAATACCATCGAACAGGTGATGAAAACAAAATCAAACACAATATGTTTATCTTATACTGTTTCTGAGATCATTTTAAAAAGGTGTAAACACAAGAATAAACTTACAAACTGTAGAATTTCAGGATACATGAAAGGAAATAACTAAGAATACAAGCATATGCATTCAATAACAGGAAACACGGGACTTAAGAACTATATTTACTTGGGATAAAAACTCTCTCTCTGTCTTTTATGGTGGTGACTGAGACTGAAGGGGGGCGTTTGTGCATCAGGGTGAGCTTCTCCAGAAACACTTCAGATGTGAGATGTTCTTCGATACTGGTTCTGATGAATTGGTGTCATAGATTGCCCAGATGTTGGGATCATCACTCCAGTGAAAGTGGATTTGGGATTTACAACTGTTCAGTTGTGTAGAAAGTTCTGGATGTTAGGAGGAGGAGAAGGTCAAAAGGTCACATTGAAGAATGCAATCTTTTAATTGACACTTTATGACTATTATCAGGTTCTGGTGGAGGTAGGAGATGTCCTGTTGTCTCCTGAAGTACTGTGAGTAGTTATTCTGCAGCAAACATCCGATATGCAGATGTTCCATTCGGGTGAGAGTTGTGGGTTAGCTGTCTTCTGAAATGGTCTTCCACCAAATTTACAGCTGTGAGAAAGAGTCTCTGGATTCTCTGTGTTACTTTGAAATGCACCTGTTGTTCAGCTCCTCAGTCTGCTACAAGGGTCACTGTTGGTTCTGTTGGCGTGGTTATTGTTGCAATGTCATCAGGCACATTGAGTACAGAGGTCCAATATAAATTTAGTGATTTGTGAGCACGCCAATGTGTCTACTGTATACTTTATTTGTGTAAGTATAGATCTACGCAGCACAAGTAATGTGCAAGTCGTGTGTCTGTGTGTGTGTGTGTGTGTGTGTGTGTTGGGAGGGGGTCTGATGGGATCATGCTTAACTGCTGTATCATGTTAAGCTGCTATATGTAGACCACTGAGAAGTAAAAGCTGAGATCCTGTTTTAGCTTATTTTCCATCTCAGCTGTTTTCAGTCCTTTTAAGGCCTCATTAACCCATGCTAGTGTTTTCAGGTAATTTTAGATTGATTGGCAGAGTAATGCTAAGAATTTACTCAAGTTTCCAACCTTTGACCTATACATTAAACTAATACTACAAACTGTGCACCATCTGTTTGTTAACATGACAATACAGTATAGCAGTTAGAGCACAAAAATCTATACGGGACAGATTTTTGTACTGGCTGCATAACAAAGTGTTTGCCAAAGTATAACAAAACTGCATCTTTGAATGTCAACCAAAAAAAAAAAAATCACTAATTCAGCTAATTCAGTGGTAGAAATATATTTTCCAATTACTTAAATATTTTTTGTAGCTGTCTTGGAAGTTTCACCAACATCCATCCAGTTCTGCTGTTGTTTGCTCTGCTCTCCACCTGCATTAAAGAGTCGTGTCACTACATGAATTAACTATTCGAAATGGAAGCTCCAGGCACTCTCAGGGATCAACAACTGCCAACAACATGCATGAGTTCAAAAAACAATCCCAACCATTTCATTGCCACAGCTGTATAGAGCAGGACGATTGATACCTCAAAACCCAACAATCAAACAGTAAATGGACAAAACAGAAAACAAACGGTGAAAAGAATGATTAAGAATTATAAAAAAGAAAAAAACAAAACAAAACCAATATCACCTCTACTGCTTAAATTGTTGCCTCAAGCCAGAACCACTTGCAGAACACTTGCTCACTGATAGTAATCTGTTCCGCACAAAAGATTTAGACCAGCCACAAAACATTGTCTTGAAGTCTATTAATGTTGAGCTTAGATGAAGGACAGTTATAAAACTCTATTAATGTGACTGTGCTCTGTAAGGGGATTTTTCTTCTCCTCAGGACACAGTGCTATATTGACCAGCTTTTGTGTTTGAGAAGGTGGTCTCAGCTACAACATTAGGGCTTCATTATTGGCAGATGGGCAGATGTGTGTTCCAGTGATTTATGTATTTATTTTTTGTCTAAAGCATTCCTTTGGCCATGCTGGAATGTGAAGTGGTTTGTCTCTAACCACTTCTGCTCGACTGCTCTTAAATCCTGATGCTCATGCATGTGCATTCTTTACATGACTTGGGTGTGTGTGTGTGTGTGTGTGTGTGTATTTGCGTTACTCATATTTTACAGACATAAATCTGTTAACACAGTCACATTTTGAAGAGTCCAAGTCTTTTGAGGCACAAAAAGTGAATCCAATTACATGAATGACATTTTAAGGTAGAGATTAGGCAAGTAGCAGTTATGGTAAATCATAGTAACTTTCCAGGAGATGTAGAGGTCTATGTCATGTCCTCAGAGGTGATGGTGATATTATTGACTCTGTGTGTGGTGGGGTGACACAGGTGGATATCATAACTCAGCCGATACCTTCTGCACATACACAGTCACCTTGCCGTTGTCTTCACTGACTGGGCACTGACACTGGGCTCTCATAAATCTGTTCTTTGTACTAATTGTACACCAAAGGCTTTAACCAATGAGGTTTGTTCAAGGTCACTTCTATTACGGACCTCATACCAGCCAATATTTAATGCTGATATTCAAATTAAATATATAAATTAAATAACTGAGAATGACATCCAAAAGTACCCTGATTAAATTTGGAATAAACACATTATTCATTAGATACTCCTGTTTTCACTTGGCGGAAGTGGTTCAGGTGGTAAAGCGGGTTGTCCACCAGTCTCAAGGTTCAATCCCCTACCCCTCCACACATGTCAATGTGTCCTTTGGCAAAACACTGAACAAGAAGTTGCTGAACACAATGGCAGGCAAGGACGTTGCAAGGCAGCTCTGTCGTCATTGATGTGTGAATGTGTGTGTAAATGATTGAATGAGAAACACATTGTAAGACCTTGAGTACCACCAAGGTAGAAAAGTGTGCTAAAAGTGTGGACCATTTATTAACCAATCTGTATAATAATGGCAATAACAGAAGAGTCACATAAAAGATCCCATTTTGCAGAAAATTAGTTTCCCATTTCTTCTTGATTATAAAGCAAATCAAAGTGCTATATAATTACTGTAAAAGTAGAGAAATGCACACTGGTCATAATTCAAATTTGTGGCTGTCTTCTAAAATGACGGTATGAACAACAGACAGGCAGGTGCTTTAGACTTGTACAGGGGTTATCAGAGAGAAATTAGAGTTTTCTGGGTAACCCTTGCTGAGACAAAGTGAGGGACATTGCATAATGTAACCCTCTATAGACAACATTCAAGGAAAAAAAAAAACAAAACACTTTGCTTGCTCTTTGGTAAAAACTTGC